>NC_082727.1:14670619-14970619 GCF_030144855.1 Hypanus sabinus
GATGGGACAGTGTAGAGGGAGCTTCACTCTGTGTCTAACCCGTGCTGTCCCCGTCCTGGGAGTGTGTGATGGGACAGTGTAGAGGGAGCTTCACTCTGTATCTAACCCGTGCTGTCCCCGTCCTGGGAGTGTGTGATGGGACAGTGTAGAGGGAGCTTCACTCTGTATCTAACCCGTGCTGTCCCTGTCCTGGGAGTGTGTGATGGGACAGTGTAGAGGGAGCTTCACTCTGTATCAAACCTGTGCTGTCCCTGTCCTGGGAACGTACGATAGGAAGGGTAGAGGAATTTAATCCTATCCTAAAATGTTTCATGGGGCACAGGACACTCAAGTTGGGCCCATTACACAACAGCAGGAATAGGACATAATAAAGAATTTTGTATATTCTGGGACCCTGTGATCCACTCACTTCTCTTTAGCAGCAAAAAAATCATTTAAATTATTGACCACTTAATGGGAGAAGATGACAAAGATTTTTCCTGTTGTATTTATATGATACCTAAAGCAACTCTTTAATGTTTGTTATGCCCGACACCATTAGAGAACAGACCACTCAATATGCATGAGAAATCCTGCTGATCTTGTCAGGAAACTGCACAGCTCTGTTGAATGATTAATGAGTACCCCAAGTGCTGGGTTAATTTGAAAACATCCAGATTCAGCTCAGTTCAAACTGGAGACTCGTCTGACAATGTTCAGTGCAGATGGAGTAAGTCTGGAGCAAGGGGTTGGAAGATCTTTAGCTGGGAGTAGGAAACAGCAGAACTGGGTCTCCGAGGTACTTCACTCCTAAATGAGTAGCCAAGACATATAAGGAATCATGGACTCTGTGCAATTTAGCTAGATTGGGAAAGAAATGGGAATGAACTGGGAATTAAATTGGCTTATTATAGTCACATGCACCAAGGAACAATGACAAACTTTGTCTTGCATACCTTCCATCCCGATCCCTACACAGGGCAGCATGGTAACGTAGCAGTTAACGCAACCCCTTTATAGCACCAATGATCGGTAATCACAGTCCAATTCCCACCAAGTTTGTACATTCTCCCCGTGACCATGTGGGTTTCCTCCAAGGGCTCCAGGTTCCTCCCACATTCCAAAGACTTATGGTTAGGTTAGGGGTAGTTGTAGGCATGCTATGTGGGCACCAGTAGCGTGGCATCAATCCTCAGAATACGTTGGTTGTTCATGCAAAACAACGCATTTTATTGGATGTTTCAATGTACATGAGACAATGAAGCTAATCTTTTAGATTATTTCATTACAACAGTGCACTGAGAGAATGGGGCTGAGAGGGATAATGAAGTAGTCATGATGGAATGGCTGAGCAAACTTGATGGGCTGAATGGCCTAACTGCTGCTATGTCTTGAAATCTTATGGTGTCATCAATGGCCAACATAAATGAAACATAACCACTTTATTTATATAATCAGTTCCCCAGGCAACAAACAATAACCCTCTGCTAGTGTTCCTAATTACTTACTGAACCTTCTATTGATTTCTGTGAATCATGCATGGGACATCTTGATCCCACTGCACCCTCACATCAATTACAATAACAAGCATCCTTTTCAACACTCCTGCCAATGTTACATTTCCACATACGCTGCTCCAGATCTTTGCTTGTTAACTTATTGAAACCCCTCCTTGTGACTTTTATTTCACAGTTCACCTTCTGAAATGTCAGGGTCGCCTCCTCAGTCAGAGTTACTCCTTCAATACAATTCAGAATTCAGGATTCAGATTCCAATGTATCACAGATATATCAAACTGTGCAGTGAAATGTGCCGTTTGCATTAACAACCAACACACACGAGGATGTGCTGGGGGACAGCCTGAAAGCATCATCACACACTCCTGCTCCAACAGAACATGCTCAAAGTGACCTGCAAATACACAGACAGCTCAGGTCATTAACATTGAGTATTCAGTTTTCGGCTTCACCTCAGGCTCATCAATCATGGGATCGACCATCAAAGCTCGACTTACGGCCTTGCTCAGACCTCCGACCCCACTAGCCTGGGTCCTCACGCCGTTGTGACTGCCTCGGGCCTCTACCTTTGGTCTTCGACTGAAATCGTGTCTATAAATTATAAACACAAGGGATTCTACAGATGCTGGATATCCAAAGCAGCACGCTCACATATTGCATTGGGAACTCGGCAGGTCAGGGAAAGTCTGTACAGAGGTATAAACAGTGCATGTTTCGAGCGAGACCGCCCAGCAGTCACTTCATCAGCCCGAAATATCTTGTTTATTCCACTCTCTATCTGCTGTCTGACCTGCCAAGTCCCTCCAGCATTTTGCCTGTCTTGCTCTATACAGGCATTCCCATTCTGGGGTTAGTGGTAAGGCTCAATGGAATAAAAAATGACTGGGGACTATAAAAATATAAGTTGGGTCCCCAGAATAGATCCTTGTAACAATGAGAAAAAGACGCATTTATTCGTTCTCTATCTTCTGCCGACCAGGTAATCCTCTGGCCTCATCTGAGTGTTAATTCTAAAGTAGGGACTTCCAGTTCCACAATAAGCTTTGATGTGGAAATCTCTTCAATGTTTTATGAATGAGAATAGTGCATCTGCTTGTTTTTTCCTGTACGCACGTGCTGCATTAGTTAGAGGCATGGCGAGGTACTGCACAGAGATGGAACAATTGGCTCACCAAGCTGACCATCAGCCACCAATTTAAGTCAAGTCAAGTCACTTTTATTGTCATTTCGACCATAACTGCTGGTACAATACATAGTAAAAATGATACAACGTTTTTCAGGACCATGGTGTTACATGACACAGTACAAAAACTAGACTGAACTATGTAAAAAACAACACAGAAAAAAACTACACTAGATTATAGACCTACCCAGCACTGCATAAAGTGCACAAAACAGTGCAGGCGTTACAATAAATAATAAACAGGACAATAGGGCAGTAAGCTAATCCTACATGAATCCGTTTTATTTTTCCCACACTCCCATCAAATCCCTCCAGATTCAATCACTCACCGACGCACTACGAGCAATTTACAACAGTCAATCCCCCAACACGTACAAACAAGCTGGATGAACTCAGCAGGTCAGGCAGCGTCCTTTGAAAGGAGCAGTCAACGTTTGGATGCTGCCCGACCTGCTGAGTTCATCCAGCTTGTTTGTACGTGTTGATTTGACCACAGCATCTGCAGTGTACTTTGTGTTTACTAGTCAATCCCCCAACCCGCTCGTCTCCAGGCAGTAGGAGGAAACTGGAGCACGTTGACAGAGGAACGTACAAACTCTGCCCAGGCAGCAGCAGACTGAACTGGGTTCTCTGGTACTGTGAAACAGCCTACTACACCACAAGTTCACTCTTCTCCACCACTGGCAACATCTACAGGAGGCACTGCCTCAAAAGGTCATCCATTATCGTATAAGACCACCCTTTGCCATCTTCTCACAGTCAATAGGTACAGAAACCAAGTTCAGGTTTCTACTTTGCTTCAGCAATCAACCAGCACAACCCCTCCCTTGAGCCAGCTGACAAAACCCTAATCACTACCTCAGTACAGTGACACTTTGATCACTTTGCACTAAAGATGGACTATTGCTGAGTGTGCTCTTGTTAAAATTCTGTATAATCTGTTAACTGTTTCTTGTGAATGTTACTTATCTGATGCTGTCTGCCTGTGATGCTGCTACAAGTACGTTTTTCATTGCACCCGTGTATACATGTCCCTGTGCATATGACAAGAGACTTGACGTTGACTTTGACACTGGCTCTACCAGCTGCACCATTGTGCCATAAAGGACTCCAAAGGAGATTCAAAGCAGGAAAGCAGGATCTCCCAGTGGCCACACATTTTAATTCCACGTCCCATTCCCATTCTGATATGTCTATCCATGGCCTCCTCTATTGTCGAGATGAAGCCACACTCAGGTTGGAGGAACAACACCTTATATACCGTCTGGGTAGCCTCCAACCTGATGACATGAACATTGATCTCTCTAAATTCAGTTAATGCCCCCTCCCCTTCTTACCCCATCCCTGATATATTTAGTTCCCCCCCCCTTTTTTTTCTCTCTGCCATCACTCTTTGCCTGTTCTCCATCTCCCTCTGGTGCTCCCCCCTCCCCCTTTCTTTCTCCCTAGGCCTCCCGTCCCATGATCCTTTCCCTTCTCCACCTCTGTATCCCTTTTGCCAATCACCTTTCCAGCTCTTAGCTTCATCCCTCCCTCTCCAGTCTTCTCCTATCATTTCACATTTACCCCCTCCCCCTCCTACTTTCAAATCACTTACTATCTTTTCTTTCAGTTTGTCCTGACGAAGGGTCTCGGCCCGAGACATCAACAGTGCTTCTCCCTATAGATGCTGCCTGGCCTGCTGCATTCCACCAGCGTTTTGTGTGTGTTTCAAGATAGTTCAATGTAATTTCCTGTCCACAGTGTAAATGAAATATGTAATTTCCTGTCCATGGTGTTGATCAGCCTCACTGCTCGGAGAAAGTAACCGATTTTGAATCTGGTGGGCCTGGTGTTGCTGTTACATAGTCTCTTCCCTTATGGGAGTGGGACAGACAGTCCATGAGTGGGGTAGGTAGGATTCTTCATGATGTTTCTGGAGCTTTATCCAGCACCTTCCTGTATATATGCCCTTGATGGTGGGTAGGCTGGTGCATTGGGCAGTTTTGAGTAGCTGTTGCAGAGCTTCCTGTCTGCCGCAGTGCAGTTTGGCAGTGACGCAGCCCATCAGGGTGTGCCCTACTACACATCTGTAGAATGCCGTGGATGATAATGGGCAAAGTCCATCAAACTTTTGACACCACAAAAACTTGAGCAAACGTCACCCCTTTCTTGTAAAAACCCATGTTGGCTTTGCTTAATGACCTTTAGCTTATTCTAACTCTCCTGCTAAAACATCTCTAGTGATAGCTTCTTAGACACGGAAGAGATTCTGCAGATCCTATCACATCTCTTCTTCTTCAGCCCTTTACTTCTCCTACCTATAATCTCCCAGCTTCTTACTGCATCCCCCTCCCCCAAACACCTGCCTTCCCCCTCACCTGGTTTCACCTATCACCTGCCAGCTTGTGCTCCACCCCCTCCCCACAACTTCTCATTCTGGCTTCTGCCTCTTTCCTTTCCAGTCCTGACCGCCTCAAATTTCGAAGTGCGTTTGCTACCAAAGCGCGTATATGTTATACAACTTTGAGATTCATCTCCTTACAGGCAGTCGCTAAAGAAACCCAATAGAGCTCGCTAAAGCAAAAGAAGACCGTTGAAATGTGCAGAGATAAAAAAAAAAGCAAATCGTGCAAACGATAAAAGTACTCGACTAGAATTCACGGAAGTGAGTTAGTTGCAGGCCACTGCCTCTGAAACGAGTAAACTTTGTGGAGCAGTGAGCGGAACACCGGCCAGGCACTCAGCTCCGGTCCCCACACCCACACCTTTTCAATTTGGCCCAGCACTTAAGTTGTCATAATTTTGGGTCTTTCCTCACTCTCGGGCCCGGGCTCCGCCTCGATCCTACCTCACCTCGGTTCTGACGCATCAAGTTGCCTTCAGGTCTGCTCCAGCAATGGTCCAGCAGTGGCTCGTTCCCTGGTCTCCAGCCCGGACCCCACCCTTCGATCCGGCCTGAGCACGCTTCGCCGCAACCTCCTGCACCTTCGAGGCTGCAGTTCCCACTGCAGAAGTGCCAGGTCGTACAGACAGTTCGAGAGTTCAGCTCCGACAGGGAAGTTACAGTCTATTGTTCACACTGATCGTTTGCCAGTAGAAGTGTTATTAATAAAGTATTTGCCTCTGGCACGCCATTGCTGAGTTCCACCAGCACCATCTTAAACCAGCCTGAAATATTAACTGTTTATTCCCCTCCATATATGCTGTTGAACTCAGGGAACTCCTCCAATACTTGGTACAGTATGTCTTACTCATAACATCTGATGTTTTCCCTGTGACAGATATCATGTGAACAGGCCTCCAGTTTCCTATTTTCTTCTTCTTTGTCTCTGGATAACAGAAATACGTTTGCTTCTGAGGATTACTGGTTCCCAGTGAGTCTGCCGTACCTTGGGCAAGTGTGGATGACTAGTGACCCTCGGACTCTTGCAACATCAGAGACTGGGAGATTGTTGCTGCCTGCCCTGCTCCTCTGTCTGAGGACACCCTCGTTGTCCCTCAGGCACCCAGAATGGACCATATAGTCTAGGGAAAGGTGAGCACAGGAGAAGGGATGCAAGCCAGAAAGAAAGAAAAGCAGGAAGGTAACCTTTATTTGTCACATGTACATCAAAACATCGACTGAAAAGCGAATGCTTGTGTTAACAACCGATACAGTACGAGGATGTGCTGGGGCAGCCCCCAAGTGGCGCCATGCTTCCAGCACCAACGTGACATGCCCACAACTCACTAATCCTAACCTCTGCGCCTTCTGGCATGGGGGGAAAACCCACGCGGTCAATGGGAGAACATACAAACTCCCTACAGACAACTGCGGGGAAGTGATGACTGATGATCGTTGAAGTCAATTGATGATTGTTGGCGCTGTAAAGCCTTGCACTAACCGCTACACTATCGTGCTGCCTAGTTGCTGCTGGCAGAGAGACGTGCTCTGAAGACATTGAAGTAGCAAGAAATCATAAATGATAAATTTTGAGGGATAAATTATGCAACACAATCCTGCACATTTGTTTGACGGTGTTATTTCAGGCTGTCACAAGAATGTTCAACTCAGATGCCCTGCTCTGCTGAAAATCCTCCCGTAAGAGGAAACTGCTTTCCCTGGAGGTGGTGGGGAGGAGTTGTGTATGGGGGCATTCTGTGTGTAGGTGTGAGTGGATGGGCAGTTGTGTGTTACTGCGTGTTCTACATGTGTCTGTTTGAGTGTAACACTATGGATGTGGATGTGGGGGTTTACAATGAAGGGACAGGTGGCTTGATGTTCATGTGTACGATGAGATGGTATGTAAGTGTGTGTGTTCCATGTGACTATGCCTTGTATCTGTCTGGATCTTAGACCAGAAGATATAGGAGCAGAATTAGGCCATCTGGCCCATCGAGTCTACTCCACCATTTCATCATAGCTGATCCATTTCCTTCTCAGCTCCAATCTCCTGCCTTCTTCCCCTGACTAATCAAGAATCTATCAACCTCTGCCTTAAATAAACCCAATGACTTGGCCTCCACAGCCACCTGTGGCAATGAATTCCACATTCGCCACTTTCTGGCTAAAGAAATTCCTCATAAGCGCTGATCTAAATGGATATCCATCTATTCTAGGCTGTGCCCTCTGGTTCTAGACCCCCTAACCATAGGAAACATCCTCTCCACATCCACTCTATTGAGGCCTTTCAACATTCGATAGGTTTTAATTAGACTACCCCCCCCCCCCCGCCCCCAATTCTCTGAACCTCAGTGAGTACAGGCACAGAGCCAGCAATCGGTCCTCATATGGTAACCCTTTCATTCTCGTGAATGTCCTTTGAACCCTCACCAGTGTCAGTGCACCCTTTCTTCGATGAGGGGCCCAAGACTGCTCACAATACTCCGTGGGATCAACCAGTACCTTATAAAGGCCCAACATTACATCATTACTTTTATATTCTCGTCTTCTCAAAATGAATGCTTGCATTTGCCTTCCTCACCACTGACTCAATCTGAAAGCTAACCTTTAGGTAATCCTGCACAAAGACTCCCAAAGCCCTTTGCTCCTCGGATTTTTGAATGTTCTCTCTATTTAGAAAATAGTTTGTGCTTTTATTTCTTCTACCAAAATGCATGACCATACACTTCCCGACACTGTATTCCACCTGCCATTTCTTTGCCCGTTCTCCGAATCTCAGTCCTTCTTCAGTCTCCCCGCTTCCTCGACACTACCTGCCCCTCCACCTACCTTTGTAGTGTTCGCAAACTTGCTACAAAGCCATCAATTCTGTCATCCAAAGTTTTGATTTATAATGTAAGAAGAAGGGGTCCCAAACCTTTGGAACACCATCAGTCACTGGGGGGGGGGGGCAACCAGAAAGGCTATGTTTATTCCTACTCTTTGCTTCCTGCCAATCAGCCAATGCTCTCTCCACACTGGTATCTCTCCTGTATTAATCAGTCTCCGAGGATCATCTCATTGTCATAGTGAAGAGGCTTGTCAGTTCCTGCGATCCCGGTACCGAAGCCACCTGGAGTTTAACAGTCTGACACTTGACTCCTGGTAGGGTCACCCAAGGTGGTAAGGTCCAGGGGGACGTGAATGTGTGAATCTCGGATCGGCCTCGTGAAGACAAACCCTCAGGAATGATCAGTCTGCTTCCACTACCTATCTGTGCGAGTGTTCCCGTGTATCTGTCTAAACGGGTGTCTGTGTGGGCAGGTGCCTCTCTGTGGGTCTGTGAATATGTGCAGGGGAAGTGTGTATTCATCGGGACTGTGTGGGTGTTGTGTGTCCATATGGATCGGTGTATCTGTGAGGGGCTGAAAGAATGTGTATGTTCTGTGAGTGGGGCATGTGCTGTGTGTAACATGTGACCCCGTGTTCCTCTATCTGTAATGTGTGACCCCGTGTTCCTCTATCTGTAACGTGTGTGACCCCGTGTTCCTCTATCTGTAACGTGTGACCCCGTGTTCCTCTATCTGTAACGTGTGACCTCGTGCTCCTATATCTGTAACGTGTGTGACCCCGTGTTCCTCTATCTGTAATGTGTGTGACCCCATGTTCCTCTATCTGTAACGTGTGTGACCTCGTGTTCCTCTATGTGTAATGTGTGTGACCCCATGTTCCTCTATCTGTAACGTGTGTGACCTCGTGTTCCTCTATCTGTAACGTGTGTGACCTCGTGTTCCTCTATGTGTAATGTGTGTGACCCCATGTTCCTCTATCTGTAACGTGTGTGACCTCGTGTTCCTCTATCTGTAACGTGTGTGACCCCATGTTCCTCTATCTGTAACGTGTGTGACCTCGTGTTCCTCTATCTGTAACGTGTGTGACCCCATGTTCCTCTATCTGTAACATGTGTGACCTCGTGTTCCTCTATCTGTAATGTGTGACCCCGTGTTCCTCTATCTGTAACGTGTGTGACCCCATGTTCCTCTATCTGTAACATGTGTGACCCTGTGTTCCTCTATCTGTAACGTGTGTGACCCCGTGTTCCTCAATCTGTAACGTGTGTGACCCCATCTTCTTCTATCTGTAACGTGTGACCTTGTGTTCCTCTATCTGTAATGTATGTGACCCCGTGTTCCTTTATCTGTGATGTGTGTGACCCCATGTTCCTCTATCTGTGACATGTGTGACCTCGTGTTCCTCTATCTGTGATGTGTGTGACCCCATGTTCCTCTATCTGTGACATGTGTGACCTCGTGTTCCTCTATCTGTAATGTGTGACCTCGTGTTCCTCTATCTGTAATGTGTGACCCTGTGTTCCTCTATCTGTAACATGTGTGACCTCGTGTTCCTCTATCTGTAATGTGTGTGACCCCGTGTTCCTCTATCTGTGATGTGTGTGACCCCATGTTACTTTATCTGTGATGTGTGTGACCCCATGCTCCTCTATCTGTAACGTGTGACCCCATGTTCCTCTATCTGTAACGTGTGTGACCTCGTGTTCCTCTATCTGTAACGTGTGTGACCCCGTGTTCCTTTATCTGTAATGTGTGTGACCCCATGTTCCTCTATCTGTAACGTGTGTGACCCCGTGTTCCTCTATCTGTAATGTGTGTGACCCCATGTTCCTCTATCTGTAACGTGTGCGACCCCGTGTTCCTCTATCTGTAACGTGTGTGAACCCATGTTCCTTTATCTGTAATGTGTGTGACCCCATGTTCCTCTATCTGTAATGTGTGACCCCGTGTTCCTCTATCTGTAACGTGTATGACCCCGTGTTCCTTTATCTGTAATGTGTGTGAACCCATGTTCCTCTATCTGTAACGTGTGTGACCCCGTGTTCCTTTATCTGTAACGTGTGTGAACCCATGTTCCTTTATCTGTAATGTGTGTGACCCCATGTTCCTCTATCTGTAATGTGTGTGACCTCGTGTTCCTTTATCTGTGATGTGTGTGGGCCCCTGTGTACCGCAGCAGCTTGTTTTTCAGTTCAAAACTCCTTTTTTCCCCCATTTAGTCAAATCCCAATTACCAATACCATGTCTTTGGTTCATTATAGTTCTGTAACTCCCAGGCAATCATTAAGATGTAAAGTTAAACTCAGATTTAGAGCAACCAGGAGTGCAGAGTAGTGGTATTATGGGAATACTATGTTGGCACCGGAATGTGTGGTGCCACTGGCAGGCTGTGACCCAGGACATCCTTGGGCACGTTGGTTGTTAATGCAAACAAGCCACTTCTCTGTACATTTCAATGTCTATGTGGGAAATTAATCACACTGAACCTGGTATGTATGTGTCGGAGTGGTGGTGCATGCCCTGAACCCCGAGAGGTTGACTATCTGTCGTTATGTGAAAGCAGCACTTCTGACACTGCAGATTGTCAACGGGCCGGGAGTCACGAGCCAGACCTGGCACATTTTCAGGTTTACCATTGAGGCATGAAGTGGCTTTCAGGAGTATTTACATTCTGGAGCTAGTCTGAGATCAAATAGTGTTTCACTTGGAGTCACACCAGGTAGTATTGTTAATAGGACAGGAATAGCACAGGTTACATACAGAGTGAAGCTCCCTCTACACTGTCCCATCACACACTCCCAGGACAGGGACAGCACGGGTTAGATACAGAGTGAAGCTCCCTCTACACTCTCCCATCACACACTCCCAGGACAGGGACAGCACGGGTTAGATACAGAGTGAAGCTCCCTCTACACTGTCCTATCACACACTCCCAGGACAGGGACAGCAGGGGTTAGATACAGAGTGAAGCTCCCTCTACAATGTCCCATCACACACTCCCAGGACAGGGACAGCATGGGTTAGATACAGAGTGAAGCTCCCTCTACACTGTCCCATCACACACTCCCAGGACAGGGACAGCACGGGTTAGATACAGAGTGAAGCTCCCTCTACACTCTCCCATCACACACTCCCAGGACAGGGACAGCACGGGTTAGATACAGAGTGAAGCTCCCTCTACACTCTCCCATCACACACTCCCAGGACAGGGACAGTACGGGTTAGATACAGAGTGAAGCTCCCTCTACACTGTCCCATCACACACTCCCAGGACAGGGACAGCATGGGTTAGATACAGAGTGAAATTCCCTCTACACTGTCCCATCACACACTCCCAGGACAGGGACAGCACGGGTTAGATACAGAGTGAAACTGTTGCCACACATTGGCAGAGTTATGCTGGAACTTTCATACTCAGTAGAGTTCCCTCTAGTGCTCTTTGATGGGGCATCTTACCCCTCCAATATCGAAAGTATCTCTGACGTTCTGACAGAATTCACCAGTTTACAGTTCTGCATCTAATGGGGCCTGAAGCTTGAACTTCCCCCTTGAATTGGGTCCTGCAAATGGGATCTTGAAGTTAGGTGCCTCTCCTTTAATGGAGCACCCAGAATGGAACCAGCCATGTAACAGATTTCCGAGGTGGGTCACCCCCCTCTGGTTTTATAATTGAGTCCTGAGGGTGGGCCTGGATCCCTCCCCTTTTAATGCTTGAGGACGAGATCCACATCCTCAGAAGAATATTAGAATGAAAAGTACTTTGGGGGACTCCGTTGTACTTTAATATTGTTCTGAGGGTGGGGCTCTCATCCTCAACAGACGTCCCAAGGGTGGGACCCTCTCCCACAGGAAACCAAGCCCCCCCCACCTTCAACTCAATCCTGATGACTAGATGATCCCTCTTGGACTTTGATCCTGAGGGAGCAGGAATCCTGCGACTGGAAAGGGAAGTTCCGCCCCCATCTCCCCACTTTGGATAGGTTGAGGTTCACCTTAATCATTTCCGGGCTAGAACGAGTGGGAGTTAATTAGTTCATTGGATCGGCGATCTGTCTGCCCGGTTATGTAAGAGGCCTTTGTTGATTTATGAGGGGACGTGGGATCAATAATTCATGGCCAGGTCTGTGTATAGATCCAGTCTATCCAGCTTCCGTTGTTTATTGGGTATCACTCACTGTGATGAAAAGCAGTAATCGTGCATGAATCCTTACCTGCCAGAGACATTTCATCTGCAGAACTGCAGGTAATCTTTGGTGTTCAATCTCCAAAAAAAATCTACTAAGAATAAGAAATCTCTGCAGGATTAACGAGTAGCCCAGAAACAGTCCCGGTGTTATCTTTCATGGCTGTATTTTTCTTTCATGGCTGTATTTTCATCTCCGAGCCTGTGCGACACCAAGCCGTTCCACTCCATGGCATTTCGTCCCGCTGATTGAGGAGAGGAGGGGGCAGAATTGATGTAAAACCACCAAAACAGTGCTAAGACACGATTCCAGTCCTGTCTGTAAGTGCAGGAGAATTAATTGGAGAGTCCCTTGGCTTTGAAAGCAGGAACTCCTAAATGAATGTGGTCTTAGAGCAGTTTTAGGAGATTTGTCAGATCTCGTGCATATCTGTCCTCTGACTCTGTTAACACTTCTCACAGCTGGCATTATCAAAGCCCCCAACCACCCCAGGCATTTTATATTTTCCCCTTTCCCTTCGGGCAGAAGATACAAAAGCCTGAAAGCACATACCACCCTGGCTCAAGGACAGCTTCTACTCTGCTGTAATTGTGGTTCCCTTGTAAGACAAGATGGGCCCTTGACCTCACGATCTACCTTTTGCCCACTTCGTTTTGATCTCGCCTTCACTTACCTGAACTGCACTTTCTCTGTGATTTGTTCTGCATTCTTTCAACATTTTACTTTGTTTTACTTCAGTGCTCTGAGTGTTTGCATGATTTAACTTTTCCGAACACGTGATAATAATCAGCCAATTCCAACTCCAAGACATAGGGAACGGGGAGGAGTCAGGCACAGAGAGATGAAATTTAACGCAGACCGCTGGGTGGAAATAAACTTCAGTACAAAGAATATACAGAGGAAGCATGAGCTAAGTGGTTCATTTAGAGGGGGTACAAGAGAGATGACAGGTGGGAGCTTTCAACAGATGAATTCGGTATTTGAAGGATGGAGGAGTAGAGGTTAACTGTATGTGAAAATGGCTGGTGTGAATCAATCACGTTGAATGGTGGGGTCAGTGTTGACTCTAGTTTCTGGTTCTTGTTGTTTTGACTAAAGATTGGTCTTATTTGTCACTTGTACATCAAAGCATACAGTGAAATGTGTTGTTTGAATTGAACACATCCTTCAAATAAATGAGTAAAAATCTTTATGTTACGTCTCCATTCAAATGTGCAATTATAGTAATTTATCATAAATAGCATGTACAACAGGCTAGTCAATATAACATAGAAATACAGTTGTTGTGTCAGTCTGATGGCCTGGTGGAAGAAGCTGTCCTGGAGCCTGTTGGTCCTGGCTTTTATGCTGTGGTACTGTTCACCGGATGGTAGCAGCTGTAACAGTTTGTGGTTGGGGTGACTCAGGTCCCTAATGATCCTTTGGGCCCTTTTTACACACCTGTCTTTGTGAATGTCCTGAATAGTGGGAGTTCACATCTACAGATACGCTGGGCTGTCCGCACCACTCTCTGCAGAGTCCTGCGATAGAGCGAGGTACCGATCCCATACCAGGCAGTGATGCAGCCAGTCAGAATGCTCTCAGTCGTGCCCCTGTAGAAAGTTCTTAGAATTTGGAGGGCCACACTAAACTTCTTCAGCCGTCTGGGGTGAAAGAGACGCTGTCGTGCCATTTTCACCCCACAGCCGGCATGTACAGGCCACGCGAGATCCTCGGTGATGTGTGTGTCAACAACCAACGGCAGTCCGAATACGCGCGAAAGCCAACTGCAAGTGTCACCGTGCTTCCAGCGCGTACCCACAGCTTACTCACCCTGACTCGCACATCTGTGGAATGTGGGAGGAAACCCACGCAGTCCTGGAAGATCGCTCCAACTACTTCCAGGCAGCGGTGAGAACTGAACTGCCATCACCCTCGACGGTGATGTTCTTGTGGATGTCAGGGAAGGTCGAATAAAACATCTTGTAACCCTTCCGCCCACAATGTCTGTACAGGCCTGACGTCCAATAATACTAGTAACTTCTGCCTGCTCTTAGCCCACACCCCTCATTCCCCACACATCATAATCGCCGTTTTCCTGTTTTATCATGCTGTTCCATTATTGTATTGGGCCGGCATGGTAGTGTAGTGGTTAGTGTAACACTTTGTCACTTTCCAGCACCAGGGACCTGGTTCATTTCCCAACTTCTGTCTGTAAGGAGTTTGTACGTTCTCCCCATCACCATGAGGGTTTCCTCTGGGTGCTTTATATTGATGGCTCTATTTATATTAAATTATTATAAATTACTATGATTGCACATCGCACATTCAGATGGAGACATAATGTAAAGATTTTTACTCCTCATGTATATGAAGGATGTAAGAAATAAAGTCAATTTAATTCAATTCTGGTTTCCTCCCACACGCTGAAGATGTACGGGTTAGGATTAGTAAATTGTGGGTATGCATTGTTGGTGCTGGAAGTATGACACTCGCTGGCTGCCCTCAATACAATCCTTGGACTGTGTTGTTCATTGACACAACACATTCTGATGCTTTGATATGTCAGTAAGCTTGTGACAAATACAGTTAATCCTAATCTCTCATTCCACCACTACTCTGGCAGCATAGTCCAGGCTCCCAACACTGTGTCTTTCTTTTAAGTACAAATACCCTTAGTGCCTCTCTTAAGCTTTTCCCCTCTCACCTTAAAGCTATGTCCTTGAATATTTGACATTTCAACTTGTGGATAAAGACTCTGGCTGCCCTATTTATACCTCTGATAATTTTATGAACTTGTATCTGGTCTCCCCTCCATCATCATCATTTCAGAGAAAGCGACTAAAGCTAGTCCACCCTGTCCTTATAATCTATACCCCCTAATCTAGGCGGCATCCTGGTCAACCTTCTGCACCTTCTCCAACATCTCCACATCCTGGAATACTCTACCTGCAACCTAACCAAAGCTTTTTACTGCTGTAACATGATCTTCTGACTTACACTCAATGCCCAACCAATGAAGTAACCCACAGCATATATTAGAGAGGAGGTACAGGAGCCTGAAGACACTCGCTCAATGTTTCAAGAATAGTTCGTTCTCCCTGGCCATCAGATTCCTGAACGGTCCATGAACACCATCTCGTTATTTGTGTTTTGAAAACTTATTTTTTTTAATCTTTTGTAATTTCTGTGTCTTTCAAAAGCCCTGTAGACCCCTGTATCTGATTTTAGTGCTTCGCGGGTCGGTAGAGAGGCTGGTGTCCGGGGCGCGGGGGAGTTAAGGGGAGGAGGGATTCCGATCAAAGCTGGGAAGGATGTAGACGGACAACAGCAGACACAGAAGCAGGAGCTACTTTCAGAAACTGGCTGAAAGAAGAGGGTGGGTTCACAGGTGCTGGCAGGATGGCAGCTCACCAATACACCAAAATCCTAAAACTGAATAAAATGTGCTCTCCGTACCAGTATTCAGAATCAGGTATGATATCACTGGTGTACAGTAAGCATGAGATGTGTTTTGCAGTAGCAGTACATTGCTATAATAACTATAAATTACAACAAGTATATATATTTGTCTTTAAATAAGTAGTGCAAAAAGAGTGGAAAATAGTGAGGTGGTGTTCGCAGATTTATTGTCCATTCAGAAATCTGATGGCAGGGGGGAAAGAAGCTGTTCTTGAAATCACTGAATGTGTGTCTTCAGGCTCCTGTACCTCCTTTTCATTTCAGCAGTGCGATGAGGGTATGTCCTGAGTGATGGGATTCCTTAATGATGGATGTTGCCTTTTTGAGGCATCGCCTTGTGGAGGTGTCCTCAATGCTGGGGAGGCGAGTGCCCTTGATGGAGTGACTGTTTACAACTTCCTGCAGCTTTTTCCGATCCTGTGCAGTGGCCCCTCCATACCAGACAGTGATGCAACCAGTTAGAATGCAACAACAGTACATCTGTAGAAATCTGTGTCTGTCTTTGCTGGCTTACCAAGACTCCTCAAACTCCTAATGAAATATAGCCACTGTCATGCCTTCTTTGTAATTGCATCGATCCTCAAAGATGTTGACACCTCTCCACTGCTGATCCCTCAATAAGGACTGGTGTGCATTCCCTTGACTTCTCCTTCTTGAAGGTCACAATCAGTTCCTTCGTCTTACTAATGTTGAATGCAAGCTTGTTGTTGCAACACCACTCAACAAGCTGATCTATCTCACTCCTGTACGCCTCCTCATCATCATCTGAAATTCTGCCAGCAATGGTTGTTTCATCAGCAAATTTATAGATGGTGTTTGAGCTGTGCCTAGCCATGCAGTCATGGGTGTAGACCAGTGGTTCCCAACGTGGGGCGTACGCCCCACAGAGGGGTAATTTGATTTTTAAGGGGGGCAATTCGAGAATGAGTTATTAACAGTGAATTTTTTCTAGTAAGTCTGTGTGAGCATGAGTGTGTGCGCGAGTTAATACATATGTGTATATACAGTATGCATACATAAAAATACTTGTGTGTATGTACATGTGTAATTGCGTATGTACTGTATATATAGTGTATCACCATCAACCATCAAATGGCTTTCATAATTAAATTAATGAATTGACTGATGTAGGAAGGAACGAATGAACAAGTCCAAACGCGTAAGAAACTCGTACGAGGTCGCGCCAATGCTGCTTTTTGCAGTAGCTTTCGGTTCTTGGTGGTGTGAAGGTGTGTACATTGTGTCATCTCTTTTAAACGGTGTATCTGTCTTTGTATGCTGTAGAAAGGAATCGGCATTGTTTTATTTATTTATTGTTATTATTTTAGTATCACTTAATGTTCTTTTTTTTACAATTTCTTAGTAATTTCTTCCTCAGAACTTTAACAGTCCTTTGGTTCTTTTATTTTTCTCTTTCATGAATGCCATGTTCTTTGGAAGCTTGTTTAAACCAAGTTAATGGTCTTTTAGGCTTCCTCCAGGTGAATAGGAGTTCACTTTTTGAATAATAAGAATTATATATCACCACAGGGGGCATCAGGATTTTAGAGGTGATTAGGTGGGGCATGGCCAAAAAAAGGTTGGGAACCACTGCTGTAGACAGTGGGTTAAGCACACATTCTTAAGGTGTGCCTGTGTTGATTGTCAGCAAGAAGGAGGTTATTTCTGACCTGTACTGACTGTGGTCTCTCAAAGAACAGGTCAAGGCTCCAGTAACAGGGGGAGTTACAGAGGCCCAGGTTTGGAGGGTATGATTGTGTTGAACACTGAGTTGTAATCGATAAACTGATGCAAGTATTACTATTGTCTAGGTGATGCAAGATCAAGTGGAGAGCCAGTGAGATTGGTGTCTGCTCTTATCCTCTTGTGGCAAATTGCAGTTGGCCCGGGTTCTCGTTTAGGCAGGAGTTGACTCTGGCCGTGATCCATCTCTCAAAGCATTTCATCACAGTAGATGTGAGTGCTCCAGGGTGATAGTCTTTGAGGCAGCTCACCCTGCTCTTCTTCAGCACTGGTATGATTGCAACCCTCTTGGAGCACTGCGGTAGGCAGCAGAGAGAGGCTGAAGATGTCCTTGAACACTGCCACCAGTTGGGGGCACAACCAGGGCCGGATGCCTTGCCAGGGTTCACCCTCTTCAAAGATGTTCTGAAGTCTGAGATGGATCACAGGGTCACCAGATGCTGCAGGGATCGCACAGGTGTGGTCTTATTCTCCCTTTCAAAGTGAGCATAAAAGGCTTTGAACTCATCTGGGAGTGAAGCACCTCCGACATTCATGATGTTAGGCTTCACTTTGTGGGGTGTAATGGCCAGCAAGCCCTGCCAGAGGTGACATGCATCGGATTCCGTCTCCAGCCTCAATCAGAATTGATTTTTCACTTTTAAAATAGCCATTGAAGTTTGTGCCTGGATTTCTCGTACAGTTCAGGAACACCAGTCTTCAATGCCACAGTAAGCCACACCTTTTGCCTGGTTCATCCATGCCTTTTGTTTTGGTGTTCCACAGTTTATGTCCCGAAAGATTGATTCGTTAAGCAAAGTTTCTCAAATGGGGACGGGTAAAAGATTGAAAAAGTTAGCATTTTTTGTCCCATGCACATTGAAGCATTGAAACACAATGATAGCTGGCGCGGATTACAAGTGTTGCCGTGTTTCTAGCACCGGAACAGCATGCCCACAATTTACTAATCCTAACATCTTTGGAATGTGGGAGCAAGCCAGAGCACACAGTCACAGGGACTATGCACAAACCCCTTACAGACAGTGGCAAGAATTGAACTTCCATCGCTGGCGCTGGAAGCATTTTGCTAGCCGTACGTAATGCTGCACAATATGTGGAATGTAATATGAGTATCTGGATGTAAAATATCCCAATGGGCAAAGAGTGATGCATCACACATGTTATAGCAAAAAAATAGACCACGTCAAAGTCAAGTCCATTGTCAGACACATGAGTTCATGTATGCACAGGTACAATAGGCACCTTGTCACTTTATTAGGTACAACTGGATACAAGCATCTATTCAGCCAATCACGTGGCAGCAACTCAATGCACAAAAGCATGCCGACATGGTCAAGAGGTTCAGTTGTTGTTCTGACCGAGCATCAGAATGGGGAAGAACTGTGATCCAAGTGACTTTGACCATTGTTGGTGCCAGACGGGGTGGTTAGAGTAATTCAGAAACTGCTGATCTCCTGGGAGTTTTCATGCACAACAGTCTCTAGAGTTTTTCAGAGAATGGTTTGAAAAAACAAAACAAAAAAAAAATCCATTGAGCGGCAATTCTGTGGTTGAAAATGCCTTGTTAATGAAAGAGGTCAGAGGAGAGTGGCCAGATTAGTTCAAGCTAACAGGAAGGCAAAAGTAACATAAATAACTGACATCACAGTGGTGTGCAGAAAAGCATCTCTGATTGAAAATTGAAGTGGATGGGCTACAGCAGTGGAGGATCACACGAGGTTCCAGTCCTGTACCTAATATTGTGGCCACTGTGTGTAATATCATATAGGCAACATTCACAAGAATGAACAGCATAAATTAAACACATTTTACATGATTTCTACAAGAAAGTACACAGTTAGAGCACAATTAGATCAGAATCAGGTTTATTATCACCAGCATGTGACATGAAATTTGTTAACTTAGCAGCAGCAGTTCAATGCAATACGTAATAAAGAAGAGAAAATAAAAATATAATAAATAAATATTTTAAACAATAAATACATTACAGTATGCATATATTGAATAGTTTTTTAAAAAATGCAAAAGTCAGAAATAATGTATATTTAAAAAAAAGTGCGGTAGTGTTCATGGGTTCATTGTCCATTTAGGAATCAGATGGCAGAGGGGAAGAAGCTGTTCCTGAATCGCTGAGTGTGTGCCTTCAGGCTCCTGTACCTCCTACCTGATGGTAACAGTGAGAAAAAGGCAAGCCCTGGGTCCTGGAGGTCCTTAATAATGGACGCTGCCTTTCTGAGACACCGCTCCTTGAAGATGTCCTGGTTACTTTGTAGGCTAGTACCCAAGATGGAGCTGACTAGACTTACAACCCTCTGCAGCTTCTTTTGGTCCTAGGAAGTAGCCCCTCCATACCGGACAGTGATGCAGCCTGTCAGAATGCTCTCCATGATACATCTACAAAAGTCTTTGAGTGTATTTGTTGACATGCCAAATCTCTTCAAACTCCTAATGAAGTATAGCCACTGTCTTGCTTTCGTTATAACTGCATCGATATGTTGGGACCAGGTTAGGTCCTCAGAGATCTTGACACCCAGGAACTTGAAGCTGCCCACTTCCGATCCCTCTATGAGGATTGGTATGTGTTTTTTCTTCTTACCCTTCCTGAAGTCCACAATCAACTCTTTTGTCTTACTGACGTTGAGTGCCAGGTTGTTGCTGCGGCACCATTCCACTATTTGGCATATCTCACTCCTGTACGCCTTCTTGTCACCACCTGAGATTCTACCAACAATGGTTATATCATCAGCAAATTTATAGGTGCTATTTGAGATAAGCCTAGCCACACTGTCATGTGTATACAGAGAGTAGAGCAGTGGGCTAAGCACACACCCCTGAGGTGTGCCAGTGTTGATCGTCAGCGAGTAGGATATGTTGTCACCAATCCGCACAGATTGTGGTCTTCAGGTTTGGAAGTCAAGGATCCAATTGCAGAGGGAGGTACAGAGGCCCAGGTTCTGCAACTTCTCAATCAGGATTGTGGGAATGATGGTATTAAATGCCGAGCTATGATGAACAGCATCCTGAAGTGGGTGTTTGTGTTGTCCAGGTGGTCTAAAGCCATGTGGAGAACCATTGAGATTGTGTCTGCCGTCGACCTATTGTGACAATAGGCAGATTGCAGTGGGTCCAGATCCTCGCTGAGGCAGGAGTTCAGCTTAGTCATGACCAACCTCTCAAAGCATTTCATAAAACAGCATCATGCACTTTTAGTGCAATTGGTCATAGTACTGCTAAACTGTAGCAAAAAACATACAAAACCTACAGCATAATACAGGCCCTTCAGCCCACAAACATACCCTTACCTTAGAAATTACCTAGGGTTACCCATAGGCCTCTATATTTCTGATTAGGGTTTCTGTAGGGGTTTGCAAGTTGTTTCAACTGAATGCTTGGAGGGAAGTAGCTGTTCTTGAACCTGGTGGTGTTGGACCTCCTGCCTGATGGTAGCTGTGAGAGGATGGCGTGGCTGGGATGTTGGACCATTCAAGTCTGATATCAACCTTGATCCTGGTGACTGCCGTTTTCAAACTTTTGTACCTCCTGCCTGATGGGGGTGGGGGAATACAGGGAAGATATTGGCTGGGGTTGGAGGGGTGTTTGATTATGCTGGGTAGAAGTCTGGAGGGAAGTTGAATGGAATGTGGAGAGACAAAAAAAAAGAGGATTAATGTAAACAGATACTTGTTCTTTGGCAGAGTTTCAATGGACTGGAGGGCCTTTTCTGTACTGTTTGACTCTTGTACTCCATTAAATAGAAACGTCTGCCTATTTGGAGTCGGTATTTTGACTAGAAAAGATCCCCACCTCTTCCCAAACCCCAAACTCAGTTCAGGGCTTTCCCTCTCATACTTAAGATTAAGGTTGTTTGCCCTCTGTGAAAGGAGCTACAGCTTCTCAAGCAGCCTCTCCCAGCCCATCTCCAGTGTGATTTATCAAGAGCCAACTTAGTCCGACCTCTATACAGTCTGTCTTGCTACTGTTTACTATTTATTATGCTGCTGGTATCTAGGGCACCAATGAAGGTCCTCCATCTCTGGTGGTGTTCAGGGCTTCATTCATCATGTTAGTAGCTTCCCCTCAACTTTCACTGTTGTCAGTCACGCAAGTCCAGGTGGAGACTCAGGAACACCGTTGCTCAGCTGCGGAAGAATTCTTCGTTGCCGTTTCCATAACAATTCGGTTTTACCAGTCAGGGTTGTTAGCCCTGAGCTGAACCCCCAAACCTGGAGGACCAGTGGACCACTTTTTGACCTGTTTGGCATGGGTGACTCTACCTAGAGCCTAAGTGTAAAGCCAACACAGCTCTCCAGGTCGCTGAGGGAGGCAAAACTTACGACAATGTTGTTGGCCTCTTGGAGAAAATGTTGGCCAATGCTGCCACCAAATGGCTATTTGTATTATTACATCTCTAACGAAAACACAAGTCTTCAGACACAGCTACCAGAGCCCGTTACAAGCCAGTAATTAAACAATGTATATAATAGATTGCAAGCCAGTAATTAGTCAATGGATATAATAAAATACCAGCCTGTAATTATTAAAATATACTGCAGTTTACAATGCATTAATTACTCAATTGATCTTAGACTGCAAGCTAGTTGTTCATCAATATTAGTGATTACTAGCCTGTAATTAATCAATACACATAGGGATTAGAGAGTCTTAATTAATCAATAGATTTAATAGACTAAGAGCCTGTAATTAATCAATGAATATAGGGTTTGAAAAGCTATAATAAATCAATGGATTTAATGGACTATCAGACATCAGGGGTAAACAGCTATAATTAATCAAACATCATGGGCTGTAATTAATCACTGAATATAGTGGTTAGAAATCAAATATTTAATCAATAGATATTATAGATTACCAGCCTGTAATTAGACATAGAGTATAGGGTTTAAAAATTTTTATGGATTATCAACCTATAATTAATCAGTGTATATAAGCCATAACTAATCAATAGATATTACAGAGAGCAGTAGAACAGGCCCTTCAGCCCATCTAGCCTGTGACAAACCATTTAAAGTGCCTGGTCCCTTTGACCTGCACCTAGACCATAGACCTCCATACCTCTCCCAGCCATGTATCTATCCAACTTTTCTTAAATGTTGAAATCAAAATCGCATCCTCTAATTGCATTAGCAGTTCATTCCACACTCTCACCACCCTCTGAGTGAAGAAGTTTCCCCTCAGGTTCCCTTTAAACATTTCATCTTTCACCCTTAACCCATGACCTCTAGTTCCAGTCTCACCCAACCTCAGTGGAAAAAACTTGCTTGCGTTTACCCTATCTCTTCCCCTTACAATTTTGTATACCTCTATCAAATCTCCAGTCAATCTTCTGTGTTCCAGGGAATAAAGTTCTAACCTGTTCAATCTTCTCATGTAACTCAGGCTGTCCAGTCCCAACAACATCCTTGTAAATGTTCACTGTACTCTTTCAACCTTATTTACATCTTTCCTGTAGGTAGATGACCAAAACAGCACACTATACTCCAAATTAGGCCTCACCAACAACATATACAACTCCAGCATAACATCACATCCCCTGTACTCGGCACACTGATTTATGAAGGCCAGTGTGCCAAAAGCTCTCTTTACGGCCTTACGATGCCACTCTCAATGAATTATGGACCTGTATGCCCAGATCCCTTTGTTCTACCACACTCCTCAGTGCCCCACCCTTCACTGTGGAAGACATACTCTGATTGGTCCTCCCAAAGTGCAACACCACACACTTGTCTTGTCGCCCGCTACGGATATGGCCCATGTGCGGAGTGAGAGACACTGAAGGGGGTTGATAGTTCACAGACTATAAAGCGAACAGTGTTAAAGGGAAAACAAAACAATAAACAGTAGGCCAAACAGGGCCGTTAGCTAAAACTCTGAAATGGGTAACTATGCCCACAAGGCGGCTCAAAAGAACAACAAAACGAATACCGCCAGTCTTCACAGTCAGTCCAATTTCTCAGGCAAGGTGGAATGCAGATAACCAAACGTTGCTATGTCCTGGGTTCCAGTCTTGACAAAAACTACGACGGAATGAATGGAGTTAAATACTATCACAATGAAATAACAATTAGCTGACACGTGAGTATTCACAAGCGCGATTTCCGAATTTGCTGCGCAGCTGAACCCGTAGTTGTGACATGCCTACACTAAATTCTATCTGCCATTTTTCAGCCCATTTTTCCAGTTGAACCAGATCCCAGTGCAAGCTTTGTTAGTCTTCCTCACTGTCTGCTTCACTCCAATCTTGCAGATTACCCCCGATTTTGCAGATCCAGTTAACCACTTTATCATCCAGATTGTTGACATAGATGAAAACAACAACAGACACAGCATCGATCCCTGCGGCACTCCGTTAGTCAGAGGCCTCCAGTCAGAGAAGCAATCATCTACCACGCTCTGGTATCTCCCACAAAGCCAATGTCTAATCCAATTTACAACCTCATCTTGAATGCCAAGTGACCAAACCTTCTTGACCAACCTCCCGTGCAGGACCTTGTCAAATACCTTGAAGTCCATGTAGACTGCCTTGCCTTCTTCATGTTTCCTGGTAACTCCCTCCAAAAACTTTAAGATTGGTTAGACATGACCTTGCATGCTCAGGGCCATCCTGCCTATCCCTAATCAATCTTGCTACCCAAATACTCTTATATCCAGTTCCTTAGAATATATTCCAATAGCTTTCCCACAACCAATGTCAAGCTCAATGGCCTATAATTTCCTGGTTTATTTTGAGCCTTTCTTGAACTGTGGAACAATATCAGCTCTCCTCTACTCCTGTGGTCCTTCACCTGTCACCAAGGATGATTTAAACATCTCTGCTCAAGCCCCTGGGATTTCCACACTTGTCTCCTACAGTATCTGGGGGAACACCTTGACAGGCCCTAGGAATCAGACCACTCCAATTTGTCTCACCCTCTCCTCTCTAATCTGTATAGGGTTCATGACCTCATTGCTGTCTGCCCCATTTCTGTAGATTTTGTGTCCATTTTGTGTCCAAAATGCAGTTTTTAAGATCTCCCCCATCTGTTTTGGCTCCACGGTAGACTACCATTCTAGAGGACCAATTTTATCTCTTACAATCCTTTTGCTCTTAACTTAGCTGTCGAATCCCTTAGGATTCTCCATCACTTTGTCTGCTAGAGCAACCTCATGTCTTTTAACTCTTCAGATTTCTTTAAGTATTCCCTTGCATTTCCTGTACTCAAGTACCTCATTTGTTCCTACCTCCCTATACCTGCTATGCGCCTCCCTTTTTCCTTTAACCAGGGCTCAATATCTCTCAAAAGCTAAGGTTCCCCAAACCTGTTATTCTTGTCGTTTATTCTGACAGGAACATACAAACCTTATACTCTCAAAATTTCACTTTTGAAGGCCTCCCGCTTAAAAAGTACAACTTTGCCAGAAAACAGCCTGTCCCAATCCATACTTGCCATATCCTTTCTGATACCATCAAAACTGGCCTTTCTCCACTTTAGAATCTTAACCAGCCTCTCTTTTTCCATAATAATCTTGAATCTCATAACATTATGCTTACTAAATGCAAACAGTTCCCCTTCTGTCACCTGCCTTGTCTCATTCCCCAATAGGAGATCCAGTACTGTACACACTCTCTTTGTGACTTCTATGTAGTTTCTATGTGTATCGAGTAGACTTTCTTGAATGCATTTGACAAACTCTATTCTATCCTGCCCTTTTAAAGTATGGGAATCCCAGTCAATATATGCAAGGTTAAAATCACCTACCATTACAACCCTTGTGTTTCTTCAACAGTCTGTGATCCAGCTAGAAATTTGTTCCTCAAAATCCCATGGACTGTTGGACGGTCTATAATATGGCCCCAAAAACATGGTCATACCTTTCTTATTCTTCAGTTCTACCCATAAACACTCACTAGATGAATTCTCCAGTCTGTCCTGACAGAGCACTACTGTGACATTTTCCTTGATTAGTAGCACCAACGCCTACTCCTTTAACCCCTCCCACTCTGTCGCATCTAAAACAACAGAACCCTGGAATATTGAGCTGCCCATCCTGCCTCACCTGCAACCAAGTCTCACTAATGACTACAATATCTAATTCATGTGTTGATCCGTGTTCTGAGCTTTTCCACCTTTCCTACAATACTTTTTGCAACTCAGAGCATTAGTCCCACCATGCTCAAACTTGTATGTGGGCTTAACAACATCAGTGTCCACAAGCTCTCCACGATTTGTTCAGGTACTCTGCTATCTATCCCCCCGCAACACTAGCTTAAACACTGCCCCCCCCCCCCCCCGCCCCATGCAGCATTAGCAAACCTTGTGTCTGGGATATTAGTCCCCTTCCATTTCAGGTGCAAATCAACTCTTCTGTACAGGTCCCACCCTCCCTGGAAGAGATTCCAAGGATCCAAAAATCTGATTCCTCCCCCCCCCCCCGCCCCACACAAACTCCTTAGCCACGTATTAAACTGTATAATCCTATTTCTGGCCTCACTAGCACGTGGCACAGGTGGCAATCCTGAGATCACCACCATGGAGGTCCTATCCTTTAACTTAGCACCCTGAACTCACTTTGCGGAAGCTTGTTCCTCTTCTGACCTACATTATTTTCACCTATATGGATCATGACCTCTGGCTACACACCCTCTCACTTAAGATCACTGAGGACTAGATCCTAGAAATCCTGGACTCTGGCACCCAGAGGCAAAGTACCACCCGAGAAACTCCTTCTCCTTTCTGATCCCTTTTGCTTCTCCTCCCTCTTCCATTCTGAGCCGCAGAGCCAGAGACCGGTCTGCCGGGACTATCATCTGGTAGTTCAGGCAGCCCGACATTATCCAAAGTGGTATACCTGTTGTTGATAGGTTGGCCGTTTAATCCCTTTCACCCTCTTGACTATCACCAAGTTTCATGGGTCCTACTTCTTGGCTGTAACTATCTCTCTATATGTCCTGTCTATCACCCTCCTCAGCCTCCCAAATGATCTGGAGTTCATCGAGTTCCAGCTCCAAACTCTTTTAAATCTGATTGTTAGAAGCTGCAGCTGGATGTAGTTCCTGCCAGTTACACTAGAAATCTCACAGCCCTCCCACATCCCACAAGAGGAGCACTCAACTCTCCTGCCTGGCATCCCCACTGCTCGAACTATGCAGTTATAAAGAAGGAAACAATAAATAAACTGAAAAAATAGCTTTTCACCTTCTCTCACTTGTCTCTCTTCACTGAAGCCTTAAGGAGCTAAAGCCTCAAATCCCCACTTTGCCCACTCCAACAATAGCCCCTCCACTTCCCTGAGCCTAATTTTTATTTGCCCTTACTAATGAATCCCAATCTCCGATTTGCTACCATTCAAAGTAAATTATCCGAGTAGATAGGAGTATATGTCACCATATACAACTCTGAGATTAATTGTCTTGTGGGCATTTTCAATAATTCCATAAAATAGTAACCATAACAGAATCAATGAGAGATCGCAGCAAGTTGGGCATTTAAACAATGTGAGGAAGTTTGTTAAAGTATTAGACGTCATGCTGAATCTTTGCAAACTTCTAAGGAAGTAGAATCACTGCCATTTTTTTCCCACAATTGTAGTTACATGCTAGACCCTGGACTAGTCCCTGAAATGATAACACTGAGGAATTTAAAGTTGCTGATCCTCTCCACCTCTGATCCTCTGTTGAGGACTGGCTCATTGACCTCTGGTTTATCTTGTCCTGAAGACAATAATCAGCTCTCCACCACACACCTGCAGAAATTTCTCAAATTTTAGATGTCATGCCGAAACTTTGCAAACTCCTAAAGAAGTAGAGGCGCTATGGTGCTTTCTTCATAATTGTACCTTCACACGGTCCCAGGACTAGGATCTCTGAAATAATAACACTGAGGAATTTAACATTTCTGACCCTTTCCTCTTCTGCTTCTCCTTTGGGGACTGGCTCATGGACCTCTGGTTCCCTCCTCTTGAAGTTAATAATCAGCTCCTTGGTCTTTCTGACACTGAGTGAGAGATTGCTGTTATGGCATCACTCAACCAGATTTTCGGTCGCTTTCCAATATACTGAGTCACCTCTCAGGCAGGAGTTGATAAGTTTCGGCACCAGACTCTGAAAATTCTTCGTCACTGTGGATGGAGATGCTTCTGGACGATAGTCATTGAGGCAGGTTACCATGTTCCTCTGAGGCACCAGTATAATTGAAGCTGGTGGTACCTCAGACCGCTGAAGTGAGAGGTTGAAAATCTCCATGAATATTCCAGCCAGTTGATCAGAAGAGGTTTTTAATACTTGGCCAAGAACCCCTTACGGGCCAGATGCTTTTTATGGGTTCACCCTCCTAAAGGCTGTTTGATGTCAGCCTCAGAGACTAAAATCACAGGATCATTTGGGGCTGCGGGAGTTTGACGTGGCTCCTCCATGCTTTGACAGTGAAAGTGAGCATTGAGCTGATCTGGAAGCAAAATCCTGTTGCTGCCCATGTTGTTTATAAGAGGTGATAATATTCAAGCCCTGCCACATCCTCTGAGCATCATTTGTTGATCCGTTTAGTCCAGAATTGCCACTTTGCCCATGAGTTGGTTTTCCAGAGCTTTTACCCATACCTCTTGTAACATTCTTAGTCACCAGACTTGAACTCCTCTGATCTGGCCCTCTGCAGACTTCAAAACTTATGGTTTGTCTAGGACTTCTGGTTGAGGAAGACGGAATGATTTTGTGGGGTACACGTCTACCAATGTTAATAAAGTCGGTGACAGCCATGGAGTATTCAGTCAAATCCATAGTTGAGACCTTGAACACAGCCCAAAACAACCCCATAGACTCTCCTCTGCCTTCCACAACTATCTCTTCGTTGTACTAATCCCAGGAACCTTGCTCTTTAACCTCTGCCTTTATGCAGGACAGACAAGTGATCTGATTTACCAAAATGCAGTCTGGGCAAGGGCATGGAACTTAGTACACAGTGGTCTAGTGTTAGGACCTCTGGTGCTACATGTTATACGTGGATGGTAATTGGGCAAGGGTTTTCTTCAAACAAGCCTGGTTGAAGTCCCCGGCTATGATTTGAAACACGTCAGTCTGAAATGTTTTTTGTTTGGAGATGGTACCATGCAGTAGTTCAAGTGCTTGATGATAGTTGGCCACTGTTGGTCTGTAAATTACGGTCAGGATTATGGAGGAGAACCTCCTAGATAGCATTTGACCATCAGGTGTTCAAAGTTGGGGAGACACATTCAGCAAAACCGCCACATCAAAGCACCACTGGGAGTTCATCATGAAGCACACATCTCCACCTTTTGCCTTTGTCATGTCAGCAATTTGATCCTTTCTGTAAACTGAGAATTTTTCTGATTTGATCACTGTAACAGGCGTGCTGGGAGAAATCCACGTCTCACTCAGACACAGAACACAACAATATCTCATTTTCCTCTGATACAGCAATCTTGCCCTAAGGTCTTCATAAAAACACAGAATGCTGGCAGAACTCAGCAGGCCAGACAGCATCTATGGGAGGAGGTAGTGACGACATTTCGGGCCGAAACCCTTCATCAGGAGACCTCGAAACTTCGTCACTACCTCCTCCCATAGATGCTGTCTGGCCTGCTGAGTTCTGCCAGCATTTTGTGTTTTTATTTATTTTCAGCATCTACAGATTCACTCGTGTTGCCCTAAAGTCCTCAATTTTGTTCTCCTGCGACTGCACATTTGCTACAAGAGGCTGAGTAGAGGGATGGGGAGGGGTTCATCCCTCTGTGTTTCAGCCTGGCTTGAAATCTCAGCATCCCTCCCCCCCCCCCCCACCCCCCAACCACCACCACTCCCAGCTCACTTCCAGCATTGGTGATGAACTTTCATCCACATAGATGTTGAACATGCTTGGTCCACCATCCTTCAGCTGATTATGACATCTGTAGATCATTCTGCTGAGCTCTGGTTTCTAGCACGCACTCGTTAATGTGTGTAGTCACCTTTTCTCTCTCTGAACGCCACTGTTCAGATGGGGAAACTCCTGTTAGGCACTGGCACTCTCTGACGGTGGTGTCTGAAAAGAGGATGCTGTCCAAGTTGCATGCCATCTTGGACAATGACTCCCATCCACTCCATAATGTATTGGTTAGGCACAGGAGTACATTCAGCCAGAGACTCATTCCACTGAGATGTAACACTGAGCATCATAGGAAGTCATTCCTACCTGTGGCCATCAAACTTTACAACTCCTCCCTCGGACTGTCAGACACCCTGAGCCAATAGGCTGGTCCTGGACTTATTTCCACTTGGAAAAATTTACTTATTATTATTTAATTTTTTATGGTTTTATATTGCTATATTTCTACACTATTCTTGGTTGGTGCGCTGTAACGAAACCCAGTTTCCCTCGGGATCAATAAAGTATGTCTGTCTGTAGAATGCACAACCTCTGACCCGTGGAGTCACCGCTCCTCCCTCTCCCAGTCTCTGATCGGTCACTGTACAGACGGGAAACTCCCGCAAAGTGCTGCTTTTTAATGCACCATCACTGACCTGAGTCACCACTTCTCTCGCTGCCGATCTCCGTTTGGCAGCTGTTCAAATCCGGAATCTCACACGAAGCAGCTCTCTTTAATGCACACTCACTGACCAGTTTGAGGCTCCTCTTCTCTCACTTCCAGTTGTTAGCCCTTAATTAATCAGTGAACATAGCCGTGAGAAAGCCAATAATTAATCACTGGACTTAATGGATTAGCAGCCTGTAGTTAATAGCAATATATTGCAGATTTCTGAACACTAATTACTTAATGGATGCCATACGTTGCAACACAGCCATCAGTCAAAGGATATTATAAATTGTCTGCAAATACTTTATTAAGGAATATAGGAGACAGCGAGTCATCATGAATCAACTATTAAAATAAATCACGAGGTTATCCCAATTGATCAATGGATAGAATTGATAGAACATAGAACAATACAACACAGAAACATTCAGCCCACAATGTTGTGCCTATCCAGTTAAAAAGTAAATCAAAAAAAAACCCTAAAAATGAATCCCTCCTACCTACACAGTGTCCATATCTATCCACCTTCCTCATATTCATAAACTTCTCTTAAAAGCCTCTAAAATATTTGCTTCTAACGCCATACCAGGCAGTGTATTCCAGGCATTCACCACTCTCTGAGTAAAAAATTTACCCTCACATCTCCTTTGAACCCACCCCCTCTCACCTTCAATGCATGCCCTCAGATATTAGACATTTCTACCCTGGGAAACAGATGCTCCCTGTCTACAACACACACAAAATGCTGGTGGAACGCAGCAGGCCAGGCAGCATCTATAGGAAGAAGCACTGTCGACGTATCGGGCCGAGACCTCCCTGTCTACTCTAGTCATGCCTCTCATAATCTTATAAACCTCTCTCAGATCTCCCTTTCACCTCCGAACCTCCAAAGACAACTTATCCATTCTCTCGTTATATCACATGCCCTCTAAACCAGGCAGCATCCTGATAAACTTCCTCTGCTCCCTCTCCAAAGCCTCAATGTCCTTCCCATAGTGGGGCCACCCGAACTGTATGCATTACTCCAGATGTGACCTAACCAGAGTTCTATAAATTTGTAACATAACGTTTTGACTTTTGAACTCACTGAAAAGGAAGCATTCTGTCAGCCTTCTTAACCACCTATCGACCTGTGATCCCAAGCTCTCTCTGCTCAGCAATGCTGTTAAGGATCTTGCCCTTGACAATGTACTGTCTCCTTTCATTTTCCCTAATTGGGAAAATCAGGTTGGCATCAGATTGCGAGAGGGAATTTGTTGAGACCCTATGAGACGGCTTTTTAGAGCAGCTTGTGGTCGAGCCTACTGGGGGAAAGCCCACCTTAGACTGGGTGTTGTGTCATAACCCAGATTTTATTAGTCAGCTTAATGTAAAGAAACCCTTAGGAGACAGTGTTCATGATGTGATTGAATTCATACTGTAAATTTGAGAGGGAGAAGCACAAGTCACATGTATCAGTATCGCGATGGAATAACGGGAATTACAGAGGCATGAGAGAGGAGCTTGCCCGGGTGGACTGGAGGGGGATACTGTCGGGGATGACAGCAGAACAGAGGTGGCTGAAGTTTCTGGGAATAGTTCACAAGATGCTGGATAGATATGTCCCACAAAAGATGTTCTCAAATGGCAGGGCTAGGCAACCATGGCTGACAAAGGAAGTTAAGGAGAGCCAAGAAAAGGTCACATAAGGAAGCAAAAGTGGGTGGGAAGCTGGATGACTGGGAAGCTTTTAAAATCAAATAAAAGGCAACGAGAAAAGGTATGAGAAGGGAAAAGATGAAATGTGAGGGCAAACTAGCCAATAATATAATGCAGAATATAATTCAGTTAAATAAAGAGTAAAAGGGAAGTGAGAGTGGATATTGGACCACAGGAGAATGATGCTGGTGAGGTAGTAATGGGGGACAAAGAGATGGTGGATGGACTTAATCAGCACTTTGCTTCAGTCTTCTCTGTGGAAGATGCTAGCTGTATGCCAGAGATCCGTGAGTGTCAGGGAGCCGGAGTGAGTGCCATTGCTATTACAAAGGAAAAAGTGCTAGGCAAACTTAAGTTGAATAAGTCACCTGGGCCAGATGGACTACATCCCAGAATCCTGAGAGAGGTTGCTGAAGAGATAGCAGATGCATTGGTCATGATCTATCAAGAATCACTTGATTCTGGCATGGTCCCAGAGGAATGAAAAATTGCAAATGTCACTCCACTCTTTACAAAGGAAGGGAGAGAAAAGAAAGGAAATTATAGTCCAGTTAGCCTAACCTCAGTGGTTGGGAAAGTGTTGGAGTCCATTATTAAGGATGAGGTGTCAGGTTACTCGGAGACAAATGACAAAATAAGTCAAAGTCAGCATGGGTTCTGTAAAGGGAAATCTTGTCTGACTAATTTGTTAGAGTTCTTCGAGGAAGTAACAAGCAGGGTGGGCAAGAGAGAGGCTGCAGATGTCATTTACTTAGATTTTCAGAAGGCATTCGATAAGGTGCCTCACATGAGGCTACTTAACAAGATAAACTCCTATGGTGTTACAGGAAGTATACTAGCACGGACAGAGGAAAGGCAGACAGGTAGGAGGCAGAGAGTGGGAATAAAGGGGGCCTTTTCTGGCTGGCTGCTGGTGACTAGCGGTGTTAAGACCATAATGTCACATCCACGGATTTGGTAGCGCAGTAGATATGGCAATTGTGCTTGTGAATATGCACCTGTCAGCTAATTATTATTTCATTGTGATGGTATTTAACTCAATACTTGTCATCGTAGTGCTTGTTGAGACTTGGACACAGCAACGCTTCGCTGCCTGTTTGTATTCAGCCTTGCTTGAGAAATTAGACTGTCGAGTCAATTGACTCTGAAGACTAGTGGTCTTCATTTTATATTTTAGTTGTTTGTTTCAGCTGCAGTGTAGGCTTCATTTTCCATTTTCCATTTAGTTAGCAGCCCTGATTGACCTAGCATTTATTGTTTTCTATCCCCTTTAACACTGTTTGGATTAAAGTCTGTGAATTATTGACCTGCTTGAATGTCTCTCACTCCGCACTTGGGCCATATCCAAACCATGTGACACATAAGATATAGGAGCAGAAGTAGGCCATTTGGCCCATTGAGTCTGTTCCACCATTCAATCAAAGCTGATCGAATTCTTCCAGTCATCCCCGCTTTCCTGCCTTCTCCCCGTACCCTTTGGTACCCTGGCTAATCAAGAACCTATCTATCTCTGCCTTAAATGCACCCAATGACTTGGCCTCCACAGCCACTCGTGGCAACAAATTCCACAGATTTACCATCCTATGACTAAAGTAATTTCTCCAGATCTCTGTTCTAAATAGATGTCCTTCAATCCTGGTCGTGCCCTTTTATCCTAGACTCCCCTACCATGGGAAATAACGTCGCCATGTCTAAAGTGCAGGCTTTTTAACATTCAGAATGTTTCTATGAGATCCCCCCTCATTCTCCTGAACTCCAGGGAATACAGCCCAAGAGCTGCCAGACGTTCCTCATGCGGTAACCCTTTCATTCCTGGAATCATTCTCGTGAATCTCTCTGAACCGTCTCCAATGTCAGTGTATCCTTTCTAAAATAATGAGCCCAAAACTGCACACAATACTCCAAGTGTGGCCTCACGAGTGCCTTATAGAGCCTCAACATCACATCCCTGCTCTTATATTCTATACTTCTAGAAATGAATGCCAACATTGCATTCACCTTCTTCACCACTGAGTCAACCTGGAGGTTAACCTTTAGCGTATCTTGCACAAGGACTCCCAAGCCCCTTTGCATCTCTGCAGTTTGAATTCTCTCCCCATCTAAATAATAGTCTGCCCGTTTATTTCTTCCACCAAAGTGCATGACCATACACTTTCCAACATTGTATTTCATTTGCAACTTCTTTGCCCATTCCTCTAAACTATTTAAGTCTCTCTGCAGGTTCTCTGTTTCCTCAACACGACCTGGTCCTCTCCCTATCTTTGTACCTTTGGCAAATTTAGCCAAAAATCTATTAATCCAATAGTCTAAATCATTGGCACTGTTCCTCAGGGGTCAGTATTGGAACCACTACTTTTCACATTGTTTGTCAATGAATTAGATAGTGGAATTGATCGCTTTGTGTCAAAGTTTGCAGATGATATGAAGATAGGTGGAGGAGTAGGTAGTGCCAAAGAAGCAAGTTGGAAGAATGGGTAAACATCTGGCATTTAGAACACAGTGTTAGGAAATGTATGATAATGCATTTTGATAAAAGGTACAATAGTGCAGACCATTATCTAAATGTGGAGAAAATTCAAATATCAGAGGTGCAAAAGGACTTAGGAGTCCTCGTACAAGACTCCCAGAAGTTTAATTCACAGGTTGAGTCTGTGGTAAAGAAGGGAAATGCAAAGTTGGCATTTATTTGAAGGAGAATAGAATATAAACATAAGGAAATAATGAAGCTTTATAAGACACTAGTCAGGCCATACTTGGAGTATAGTCAATGGTTTTGGGCCCCTTATCTAGGAAGGGATGTATTATCATTGGAGAGACTCCAGAAGAAGTTCACGAGGATGATTTCGGGGATGAAGGGGTTAACATATGAGGAGCTTTTGGCAGCTTTGGGCCTGTACTCACTGGAACTTAGAAGAATGCAGGGGGGTCTCATTGAAACCGACCGAATGTTGAAAGGACTAGATAAGGTGGATGTGGAGAGGATGTTTCCTATAGTGGGGGTATCCAGAACTAGAGGGCACAGCCTCAAAATTGAAGGATGACATTTTAGAACAGAAGTAAGGAGGAGTTTTCCAGTCAAAGAATGGTGAATCTGTGGAATGCTCTGCCACAGACTGCAGTTTTCTAATTGGTCTGTGCATCAAGGGAAATGGTGAGAGGGCAGGTGTATGGGATCTGTGATCAGCCATGATGAAATGGAAGAATAGACTTGATGGGATGAATGGCCTAATTCTGCTGCAATGTCTTATGATCTTATGGTCTTCTCTGCCCATATCTGCAACTGATCTATATCATGCTGTATTCTTTGTCAGTCTTCTACACTGTCCACAAACCCACTAATCTTAGTATCATTTGCAAACTTACTAACCCACCCATCTACATTTTCATCCAGGTCATTTATATACATCACAAACAGCAGAGGTCCCAGCACAGATCCCTGTGGAATTCCTCTGTCCAAGTTGCACGCCATCTTGGACAATGACTCCCATCCACTCCATAATGTATTGGTTAGGCACAGGAGTACATTCAGCCAGAGACTCATTCCACTGAGATGTCACACTGAGCGTCATAGGAAGTCATTCCTGCCTGTGGCCATCAAACTTCACAACTCCTCCCTCAGCGTGTCAGACACCCTGAGCCAATAGGCTGGTCCTGGGCTTAATTCCACTTGGCATGATTAACTTATATTTTAATTTATTTATGGTTTTATATTGCTATATTTCTTCACTATTCTTGGTTGGCGTGGCTGTAACTAAACCCAATTTCCCTCGGGATCAATAAAGTATGTCTGTCTGTATGTCCAGCTTGAACAAGTCCCTTCAACCACTACCCTCTGACTCCAATGCACAAGCTAGTTCTGAATCCAAAGAGCCAATTTGCTGCAGACCCAATGCATCCTAGTTGATATCATATGTTAGATATGTAACATCATAAGCCTATTATTGATCAGTCGATATAATGTTTCACAGAAATAATTCCTTCATAGATTAAATCTGTTCATTTCTGAGCAATGAATTTAAACTCAACAATTGATGTAATGGATATATTAAACTAAACAACAATAAATAATTGCTAAACATAATAGATTGGAGATAGTAAATTATGATTCAGCGTTTGATCAATAGATATAATATATCAGTCAGTAATTAAGTGATAGATCAAATCTATTTAAATAGATTCTGATTCAGTAATTACTTGGTAGATGTAGCAAATCCAGATGTTAGAAAGCCATAATTAATTGATGGATAGAAATAGATTACATGTAATTAACTGGTAGATATAATTGATTATCAATGTAATTATTCAATGGATATGACACATTGTAAGACAGTGATTAATCAATGAGTCAATAGAGTTTTTGAGACAATCAGTAAACAATAGATAATATAGGTTACTATCTTGTGATTAATCAATGGATATAGTGAATTGAACACCAGTATTTGCTCAAATATTAAAGTATTACAAGCCAGAAATTAGTCAATCAATATTAGAAAGTACCAAGTTCAAAGTACATTTATTATCAAAGTACATATATGCCATCATATACAATACTGAGATGCGTTTTCTTGACAGCGTACTCAATAAACCCAATAATCATAATAGAATCAATGAAAGACTGCACCCAATAGGACAGACAACCAGTGTGCAAAAGACAACAAACTGTGCAAACACAAAAAAAAGATATAATAATAATAACTAAACAAACAATAAATATCGAGATCATGAGGTGAAGTCCTTGAAAGTGAGTCCACAGATACTGGGGACAGTTCAGTGATGGGACAAGTGAAGTTGAATGAAGTTATTCCCTCTAGTTCGAGAGCCTGATGATAACTGTCCTTGAACCTGGTGGTGTGGGTCCTGGGGTTCCTGTACCTTCTTCCTGATGGTGTCAGTGAGAATATGCCATTGTCTCGCTGGTGGGGGTCTCTGACGATGGATGCTGCTTTCCTGCAACAATGTCTCGTGTAGATGTGGTCAGAGGTGGGGAGGGCTTTACCAATAATAGACTGGGCCATATCCACTAATTTTGTAGGATTTTCCATTCCCATACCAGGCCGTGATGCAGCCAGTCAATACACTCTTCTCTAGACATCTATTGAAGTATGTCAAAGTATTAGATGACATACTGAATCTTCACAAAAATTCTAAGGATTTAGAGCCACTGTTGCCTTTTCTTCGTAATTGCACTAGCGTGCTAATCCTAGGACAGATCCTCTGAAATGATAATGCGGAGGAATTTAAAATTTCTGACATTTTCCAATTCTGATCCCCCAGTGAGGTCTGGCTCATGGTTCTCCGGTTTCTTCCTTCTGAAGTCAATAATCAGCTCCTTGGTGCTGCTAACATTGAGTAAGAAGTTGTTGTTTTGAAACCACAGAGCCAAATTTTAAATAACCCTGCTGTATGCTGATTCATCACCACCTTTGATCTGGCCTATGACAGTGGTGTCGTCAGCAAACATGAATACGGCACTGGAGTTGTGCTTAGCCTTGTAAGTGTAAGGCAAGATGAGCTGGGGTTTAAGCACCCAAGCTTGTGGTGCACCTGTGCTGATGGAGATTGTAAAGGATGTGTTGTTGCCAAGCCAAAATGACTGGGGTCGACAAGTGAGGAAATCAAGGATCTAATTGTACAAGGAGATAAACGAGGCCAAGGTCTTGGAGCTTGCTGATTAATTTTGAAGGGATGAAAACAGTGAATGCCAAGCTGTAGTTGATAAAGACCCAGCAGATATTTGCACCTTTGCTGTCCAGATGTCTCACGGTTGAGTGAAGAGCCAATGAAGCTGCATCTGCTGTGGACCTGTTGTGCAGGTAGTAAAATTGGTGCAGATCCAAGTCACTTCTAAGGCAGGAGCTGATATGTTTCATCACTTTGGATGCAAGTGCTACTGGATGATAGTCACTGAGGCAGGTTACCACGTTCTTCTTCAGCACCAATACCTGCTTAAAGTAGGACTGGACCTCAGACCACCAAAGCGAGAGGCCAAAAATTTCAGTGAACACCCCAGCCTGCTGATGAGCTCAGGTGTTTAGTACCTGGCCAGTTCCCCACCTGGCTGGATGCCTTCCATATGGGTTCTCCATCCTGAAGGATGTTCTCATGTCGGCCTCAAAGAGCAAACTCAGAGTCATCGATGGCTGTGGGAATTTGTGATGATTCCTCCATCTTTTGACGGTCAGAGCAAGCACAGAAGGCATTGAGCTCATCTGAAAAGCCCTGTTGTTACCTATGTTGCTGGATTTCACTGTGTGAGAGGTGATAGCACTCAGGCCCTATCACAGCTGTCAGCAATCCTTCGTTGATCCAAGTTTAATCCAGAATTGTCACTTTGCCCATGAGATGGCTTTTCTGGAGATTGAACCTGGACTTCCTGTAGCTTCTTGGTAGCCAGACTAGAATGCCTCTGACCTGGCTGTCAGCAGATTGCAGGTCCCATGGTTCATCCAGTGCTAGACCCTGAACTGTGGAAGACATACTCGCCTATGTCAAGTCAAGTCACTTTTATTGTCATTTCAACCATAACTGCTGTTACAGTACATAGTACAACGTTTTTTCAGGACCATGGTGTTATATGATGCAGTACAAAAAATAGATTGAACTACATAAAAAATGACACAGAAAAAAACTACACTAGACTACAGACCTACCCAGGACTGCATAAAGTGCACAAAACAGTGCAGGCATTACAATAAATAATAAACAGGACAATTGGGCAGTAAGGTGTCAGTCCAGGCTCTGGGTATTGAGGAATCTGATAGCTTGGGGGAAGAAACTGTTACTTAGTCTGGTCGTGAGAGCCCGAATGCTTCGGTGCCTTTTCCCAGATGGCAGGAGGGAGAACAGTTTGTATGAGGGGTGCGTGGGGTCCTTCATAATGCTGTTTGCTTTGCAGATGCAGCGTGTAGTGTAAATGTCTGTGATGACGGGAAGAGAGACCCCAATGATCTTCTCACCTGACCTCACTATCCACTGCAGGGTCTTGCGATCCGAGTTGGTGCAATTTCCGAATCAGGCAGTGATGCAGCTGCTCAGGATGCTCTCAATACAACCCCTGTAGAATGTGATGAGGATTGGGGAGGGGGTGAGAGATGTTTTTGTAAAATGACTGTTTATGTAAAGTCTGTGACAACTGTGATGTATTTATTAAGATCCGCAGATGAGTCTTTGAACATAGCATAGTTCTCCAACTCAAAGCAATCTCTTAGCGGCTACACTTTTGTTGTCCTAATCTCTGGAGCTGGCCTGTAATTAATAAAGGTCTATTATAAACACAACCTAGGATGAATTGCTATTGGACTGGAAAGTTATTATTGTCACAAAAAATTTAAGAAACTATCAATTGTTCAGAAGTATAATGGATTGGAGGCAATAACTAATTATGGGCACAATAGGGTAAAAGCTGACCATATTTTATAGAAAAGCCAAAATTGAAAACCAGTAATTAAAAATTGAGACATGGTAGATTAACACTATAATGTGTAAGAGATATGCAATTCTGCTGAGCATGTGTGTTTCCTCAGGGTGCTCTGGTATCCTCCCACATCCCAATGATTAGCAAGTTAATTGATTAGCAAGTTAATTGGTCACATGGGTGTAATTGGGAAGTGCGGGCTTGTTGGGCCAGAATTCAATTCAATTCAAGATTGTTTAATATCATTTCCAGTACACAAGTGTGAAGAAGAGCAAAATAATTGTTACTCTGGGTTTGATGCAGCATTAAAAACACAATAAGATACGAAACACAATGTGTGATCATAAAAAACACAATCAATATAAATTCATGAGAGACCTTACGGTAGACTGATTGTATGTCTATAAAGTGATGGTAGGCACAGGTCAGTCTGTACACAAGTGACTGACAGCAAATGGGGGTGTGGTGGGGTGGGTCGTGGGCGGGGGTGACGATCCGCCTTACCGATTGGGGAAAGTAACTGTTTTTGAGTCTGGTGGTCCTGGCCCTGGCACTACATAGCTTCCTTCCTAATGTGCGGAACAAACAGTCCGTGAACAGGATGGGTGAAGTTCCTGGAGCTTTTCCAGCACCTGCCCCTGATGGAGCAGAGGCTTGTGCTGGTGATCTGTTGGGCAGTTCTGACTAAGTACCCGACGGCAGAGCCTCCTGTCCACTGCAGTTCATTCTCCGTAACAGGCGGCGATGGAGCATGCTGGGGTGCTCTGGTGTGAGTATTGATGTGCAATTCCAGCCCCCTCAGAAAGTGGAGGCATTGTCGAGCTTTCCTGATTGTGTGGAGTGTGTTCAGGGACCATGAGAGGTTGTGCCAAGACACACACTCCCAGGAGTTCGGATCTGTTTTCTGTACTGTGTCTCTAAATAAATAAAGATACAACTGATTAAAATAGTAATTAATAGCCAAAAATCTGTAATTGTTGAATACACTAAATTACAATTTGGTAATTGACTGCAGCCAGCTATTAATTTATAATATGTTTAATAAGTATTTGCTGAATAAAATGGATTGACACCAATGGATATAATGGATTACATGCCTATTATTTATGGATTTAATTTATAATTTGCCAACCAGAAATTACTGACATGATTAAATTGTCTAATAATTATTCAGTAGGTATAACTGATCCATAATTAATCAATAAATATAATTGATTGAAGGCCAATGCTTAACCTCAAGCCTGTACTTAAGCAATGGCGATAATACATTACAAATAGGGATTAATTAAATGGTATGATAGAAACAAGTCAGTAATTACTTGTTGGATATGGAGTAACTAAACCAGTAATTATTAAGGGGTGTTATAGATCACTAACCAGTATTTAATTACTACTTAGTTAATTACAAACAAGTAATTAATTGATTGGTTTTTATAGATTCCAGGCTATAAATGGTAAGGGATTAAACTGAAACAAAAGAGATTTTGCAGATGTTGCAAATATTCAACAACAACCCACACAAAATGCTGGAGGAACTTTGTCCCCGTGGCTGTGTGAATTTCCTCCGGGTGCCACAGTTTCCTCCCACAGTCCAAAGATGTTCTGGTTGGTAGGTTAATTAGTCATGGTAAATCGTCCCAAGATTAGGCTAGGGTTAAGTTGGAGTGTTGCTGTGCAGCGTGGCTCGAAGGGTCTACTCCACCCTGTACCTCAATAAATAAATAAATGAAGGATGCAGTCTGACTTGCTGAGTTCCTTTGGCATTTTGTGTGTATGGATTTAATTTGGTCCGTAACAGTAATGCATTGATGCCATATGTTGCTCTTTGAGATTTATAGACTATTTACTAGTAATTAATTGATTAATATAATCTGTAACTAATGCATTGCGGGATAATTAATCGATAGAGAAAACAAATTACAAGACGCTAATTGATCAATAGATTTCAAGACAGTAATGTATTAATCAATATGATGGCTTCAAAATTATGAGGGGTATAGGCATAGTAAATGCAAGCAGGCTTTTTCCATTGACGCTGTGTGAGACTAGAACTAGAGGTCATAGGTTAAAGGTGAAACATTTAAGGGGAGACCTGAGAGCAACCTATTTCATTCGGAGGGTGGTGTGAGTGGGAATGAGCTGCCAGCGGAAGGGTTGGGTGTGGCTCGGTAAGTACCTGGATGGGAGGGATATGGAGAGCTATGGTCCAGGTCCGGTCATCTTCTCAGTGTTATTCATTTCTTATTGATTCATTATTATTATTATCATTGTCTGACAATTTTTCTATAGTTGGTCTTCTGTTGTTTGTCCATCTTTGCATGTAGTTTTTCATTTCAACGCACAAAATGCTGGAGGAACTCAGCAGGTCAGGCAGCACCTATGGAAGTGAATAAACAGTTGGCATTTTGGGCCGTTCATGACTGGAAAGGATGGGCGGAGGGGAAGGAAGTCCAGCTAGAAGGTGAAGGGTATATGGTCAAGGAGTTGGGGGGAGGGCAGCTGAGATCACGGTGGAGGGGGGAGCAGTGAGACAGTGCCTCACTGAGTTCCCACCAAAGAGAAGATTTAAACTTTTTCAGAGGGGGCACCGCTCAGACAGACTTTGCAAATCATAAACACAAGAGATTCTGCAGATGCTGGAAGTCCACAGTAACCCATACAAAACGCTGGAGGAACTCAGCAGGTCAGGCAGCATCTATGGATACGAATAAATAGTCAACATTTCAGGCTGAGACCCTTCTTCAGGTCTGGAAAGGAATGGTGAAAATGACTGAATGAAAAGACAGGGGAATGAAATTAAACAAAGAATAGGTGTTTTTTCATTGATTTTATTGTATTTCTTTATATCTGCTGTGAATGCCGGCGAAGAAATGAATCTCTGGGTAATATATTGTGACATATATGAATATTAATAATAAATATGCCTTGAACTTTGATGTGAGGGAGCATCTATGGAGGGAAACAAACAACAGACATTTGGAGCCGAGACCCTTCATAGGTCTGGAAAGGAAGGGGGCAAAAGCCAGAATAACAAGGTGGGAAGTGCTCTCCTCCCTCTTCCCCGACCTCTCCCCCGCCTCCCACCTTCCTATCCTGCCCCATTCCCTTCCGGTCCTGATGAAGGGTCCAGGCCTGAAACCTCACCTGATTATACCCCTCCATAGACCCCGCCTGACCTGCAAAGTTCCTGCCCCCTCTCTGAGTGCGTTGCTCAAGTTTTCCTGCATCTGCAAAAACCTCTGCCTCTGTGGATAGGGGAACCAGTTCACATTTTCAGGCCAAACACCTTGCATGGAGATAAATACACGGGGGAGAGCAAGCGATAGAAAGCAAACATTATGTTGCCTTCACTGCAGGAGAATATAGAGATGTCTTATTCAGTTTTATAAGCCGCAGGCTTGTGAAATGAGGAGAGATTAAACAGACTTGATAAATAGTCTCCTGGGTTCAGAAGACTACAAACTTAGCTCTTTGTACACAGCTTGATGGGGGCTTGGACGCAGAATTGATTCTCCTGTCTGGAGTGTCAAGAACCAAGAGTATTGGCCATTAAAAAAAGTGGTCAGCTGTTCAGGGCAGAGATTAATGATGCGAAGCTTTGCAATTCTCTACCACAGTTGCGCAGGTACAATCTCCGAGTCTATTCGAAGTAGAAATCGATAGAGATTCTGCAGATGCTGTAAATCTTGAGTGACGCATAAGAAATGCTGGAGGAACTCAGCAGAGACTCAGTCCAAAACGTCAACTGTTCGTTTCCCTCCATAGATGCTGCCTGAGGCGCTGAGCTCCTCCAGCGTTTTCTTTGTGAGACACTCTGGTTTTCTTGGCCACACAAGTCTAGGGAAGGCAACTGCCAGCCCTGCCAAAGTCGTGACATTGAGGCGCTCGATCCCACCCCAAACCCCAGATAGTGTGGATGCCTTGTCAATTGCTGCCCTGTTACAAACTAATGTCATGAAATAACAGACAGTCCACTGCATATGATTAAAGGAATTATATTTATGGATCTTAACTAAAGGGTTAGTAAAGAATAACAAAAAGAAAAGGGCCCATTCTAATTAAACAGTCAAATGTGCACAGGTTGGAACTCATCTTGAACTTCTCCGTCACTCACGGGCTGAGCCCTCGGTCAATGTGAAAGCACAAACCGCCTTCTGAACGTCGCTCGCAGTCCATCTCATAGAAACAGGTCTCCCACCGGATCGTATGCTATGACCGGTTCTTCCCAGCATCTCCTCTCTTCATCTTCTCTCTAACAGCAGCTCCAAGCCTCACCAGACAAAACCTCTCCTTAATCCGACCGTCCTAAATGGATGGCACACTTTCCTCCTCCCTCATATCTACAACAGTAACCCAAACATAAGCTGAAAACAATCTGCTCTCACAGAACAGCACAAAGTGAAAAACATACAGCGTAACAGTGAAAATATGAACCAGGCATTACATTTGTGATACAGATCAGAGAACAGTACAGCATTGTACAGGCCCTATAGTGCACAATGTTATGCCAAACTTTCAACCTCCTCTAAGATCCACTAGCCCTTCTCTCCCACATGACCCTCTATTTTTCTTTCATCCATGTGCCTATTTACAAGTCTCATAAGTGTCCCTAATGAATCTGCCTCCATCACCAGCCCCAGCAGCACATTCCATGCAACCACCTTTCTATGTTAAAAACCTACCTCTGACATTCCACCCCCACCCCATACTTTCCTCAAATTACCTTAAAATTAGCCATTTCCACACTGGGAAAAGCCTCTGGCTGTCTGTTTGATATATGCCTTTCATCATCTTATATGCCTCCATCAGGTCACCTCATCATCTTCTTGCACCAGCTCACTCAATCTATCCTCTTAAGGCACGCTCTCAACTCCAGGCAATTCCCTCTACACCCTTTCTAAAGCTTCCACACCCTTCCTATAATAAAGTTACTAGAACTGAACATGATGCACCATCAATAACTCACTCTGAGACGTAAAGGCAAGATATCGGCTTTTATTGACTGGAAGAAGGAACCAGCAGTGAGTGACCACCATACTACATCCTGGAGACTGAGAGGCCGGGCTCAGGCCTCAATCGCCTTTATACAGGGGTCTGTGGGAGGAGCCACAGGAGCAGTCAGCAGGGGGCGTGTCCAGACAGGTATATGTAGTTCACCACATTCACCCCCCCTTGTTTTAAAAAGAGTCCCCATGTGGCAAAGTTTCTTACAAGTATATTTACAGGTTAAGTCTATCAGGTGGTTGAATCTGTCACTGCGATCTACGTAGCACCGGCTGTGATTGCACAGGAGCCGGTGGTGGTGATTGCACAGGTGCCAGTGGTGATTGCACCGGAGACGGAGGTTGTGCTGGTTCCAGCCTAACTGGAGGTGTCAGCCCACTAGGCGCCAGTGATCCCTCACGCGTGTGCCAGGCGCCTGGAATATATGCGTACGAGATGCCCAGTATATGAGTTGGTGCGTGCGGTGTCACCTCGGGTACAGGGTTCATAGTTACCGGAGAGTGTTCGGGGTAGTGGTCTGCTGCTCCTGCGGGTGCCAGGTCGCGGATAGAGACCGTGTCCTCCCACCCATCAGGTAAGACCACGTAGGCATATACTACACCCTGGAGACAGGAAGGCCGGGCTCAGACCTCAATCGCCTTTATACAGGGGTCTGTGGGAGGAGCCACAGGAGCAGTCAGCAGAGGGGCGTGTCCAGACAGGAATATGTAGTTCACCACAGAACACAACACTCCCAGTGTGCTCTACATGGAATTTTATAGAGCTGCAACATCACCTCACTCCTCCTGGGTGTAGTTTTATTTGTTCTGCTGGAGATGGATGGATCTTTTGGAAGCTTGGCTTGGGTAAAAGTTCAGCCCGGTTGTCACTGAATGCTGGAGCAGGCAAGCAATGGATTAAAAATTTTACCAAAGCTAGTAATAGAATAATTAAAACACAAAAATACAACTGCAGATGCTGTGGATCAAAGAATACATACACGACGCCGGAAGAACTCAGCAGGTCAGGCAGCATCTGTGAGAAAAGAGTAGCCAACGTTTCGGGCTGAGACCCTACATCAGGAATGGGGAATCAGGAATGACCCCATCCCATTCCTGATGAAGGGTCTCGGCCTGAAATGTTGGCTACTCTTTTCTCACAGATGCTGCCTGACCTGCTGAGTTCTTCCAGCATTGTGTACGTATTAATAGTATAATTAATATGTTTAGTAGACTGCAAATAGGAATTAATGAATTGGTATGACAGATTACAACAGTACCTAATCAATGGTTTTAATAGATTACAAATTGGTAATGCATCAGTGATTGCAATTATTTCTAAGATTTTAACTAATCTATGGTTATACAAGCTTATTAATTATGAGATATAATATATTGCAAGCATGTAATTGATTCTAAATAATAGATGTCAGTAGCTTGTTAATTGGCTTGCTAGATTGGAAACAGGTAAGTAATTGGTCCTGGTAAATCCCTCCTGGACTCTCTGTAGGACATTTCTCACTGGTTTACAGTGACAGGAGCTTCCGAGGAGCAGGAATGGTGGGGGAGGGTTGGGGACATTGGCTTGGACTTTCCTGCAGGGACTGCTATGATGTAACTCCGAGAATTTCCTCGTTACCACGTGGAACACAGAACAGTACAGCATAGGTGGTGCGATAGTGCTGAGCTTGGCATAATGCCATTAAACTGCCAGCAACACAAGGTCAATTCCATTGCTTCCTGTACGTTCACCCTCTGACCACGTGAATTTCCTCTGGGTGTTCCACTTTTTCCCCACTTTCCAAGGACGTACCCTCCAAGGAGGATTACAACCTTGTGGCTTGGAGACTTCCCTGCCTCAATGACCCGGAGAGCTACGTTGGCTTTATGCTTTGGCTCTGGGTAGAGTCACCCAGGTCAAAGGTTAGAGGCCAGACTAAGAGTGGTCTGTCGGTCCTCCGGTTCCAGGGTTCAGCTCAGGACTAACAACCCTGACTGGTTGTTATGGAAACAGCGATGAAGAATCCTTCTACATCTGAGTGCAACGGTATTCCTGAGTCTCCACCCAGGACTTGCGTGACTGACGGTAGTGAAAACCGTGAAGAAGCTACTGCCGTGACAAAGGAATCCATGAGCCCCACCACATATACCTGTCTGGACACCCCTGCTGACTGCTCCTGTGGCTCCTCCCACGGACACCTGTATAAAAGCGATTGAGGCCTGAGCCCGGCCCTCCAGGATGTAGCATGGTGGTCAATTGCTGCTTGTTCCTTCTTCCAGTCAATAAAAGCCAATATCTCGCCTCACATCTCGGAGTTATTGATGGTGCATCAGATGCAGGACCTTATTTGCTGCCCTAAACACCAACCGCATAACGGACAGTGATTCAAAGGTGTACGGTTAGCGTTGGAAAGTTGCGGGCACGCTATGTTCCTGCCGGGCCACTTGGTGACACTTGTGGGCTGCCCCCAGCCCATCCGCGGACTGTGCTGGTTGTTAACACAGACAACGCATTTCGCTACGTTTCAATGTCATGATGCACATGTGACAAATAAAGCTAATCTTTCACCTTTAAGGAGTAGGCCCTTTGGCCCATGACCTCTGCACTGAACATGAAACCAGCTCAAACTAATCCCACCTGCCTGGATGTGGATTACAGCTCTGCATTCTCAGTCTGTTAACTTCATCATGGACAGTCCCAAGCCTGCCTGTGAAAGGAGGTGGGTTGGGCATGGGGCTAGCAACCCCATCCCATAAATGGACAGAAGCACCAACAAAAGGCCCAAAGACTTGTCCTCAGGAGAGGAATGATACACCAAGAAGATGGCCCACACCTTCAAAGTTCAAAGTGCATTTATTATATGTGTACATCATACAAGGCAGCCACAAAACAAGAAACTCAAAAGAACCCTTTTTAAAAAAAAGATTGAAAAGCACCCAGTGTGTGGAGAGAGGGAAGAAAACAAATCATGCAAACGATGGGACAACTTGAAAGACTGGCTCAGAGCAGAGGACTCTGGGGAGTGGCTGTGGGCTTAAGAAGGAGATGAATTCTGTCCGTTCATGTCTAACAACCCCTCAAAAGTCACTGTTGTATCTGTTTCCACTATCTCCCCAGCAGCACATTCCAGGCACCCACCACTCTCTGTGTAAAGAAATTTCCTCATAAATCTCCTTTAAAATTTCACCTTCTCACCACAAAGCCGTACCCTCAAGTTCTTGACACTTCCACTTGGTAACCCCATCACTCTGACCATCCACTCTAACTCTACAGAATCCTGGAGGATCAGACCGGCTTATGCCACGCCACAGTAATGCAGCAATTAGTTTAATGCTTTACAGTGCCAGCAATTGTGATTGGGGTTCAGTTCCCACTGCTGGTGGTAAGGAGAATGCACATTCCCTGTGATCTCATGGTTTCCGGTTTCCACCCACATTCCAAAGGCACATGGGTTAGTGTCAGTGAGTTGTGGGAACGCTAGGTTAACACTGGAAACATGCCAACATTTGCCGGCTGTCCCCAGCACAGCTACTGACTCTGCTGGTCATTAACAAAGTCAACGTATTTCACTGTATGTTTCAAGGTGCATGTGACAAATAAAGCCAGTAAAGATTTAGAGACAGTAAAGATTTAATCACTGTGGCTCTGCAGTTGGTGAAGAGCTGATTTCTTGCATTTTCCTATCAGTTCAACTGAGAAACCTCCCGGGGTGAACCGTGCCTGGCTAGACCTGACAGAACCTTAATCTGAATCGGGTCTATTATCACTGACATATATTCTTCTTGTAACTTGTGGCTTTTTATGTATTGCACTGTAATAAATAAATAAATAGATAGATAGATAGATACTGCAAAAAGAGAGCAAAATAGTGAGGGTTTCAAGGTTTCATGGACCTTTCAGAAATCAGATGGCAAAGGGCAAAGAAGCTGTTCCGAAAGTGTTGATCTCCTGCACCTCCTCATTGGTAGTAATGAGAAGAGGGCCTATCCTGTGTGGTGAGGGTCCTTTATGATGTCTTCTTGAGGTATTGTCTTTTGAAGATGTCCTCGATGGTGGGGAGGCTAGTGCCCATGATGGAGGTGGCTGAGCTTACAGCCCTCTGCAGCTTTTTCTGATCTTATGCACTGCGGTCTCCATGAAAGGTGGTGATGTAACCAATCAGAATGTTCTCCATGGAACATCTGTAGAAATTTGCAAGATTTTTTGGAGTCATACCAAATCTCCTCAAGCTCCTAATGAAATATCGCCGCTGGTGTGCCTTCTTTGCGATTGGATCAATATGTTGGGCCCAGGATAAATTCTCTGAGAATTTATCACCCAGAAACTTAAAGCTCCTCAAATTTTTCCACCGCTGTACCCTCGATGAGGACAGGTGTGTGTTCCCCAATTTCCTCTTCCTGAAGTCCAGAACCAATTCATTGCTCTTACTACCAATAAGTGCAAGGTTGCCGTTGCGACACCACTCAACTAGCCAACCTATCGCACTGCTGCATGCAATTCTTTGGCTATCCAGACATATGGATTCAGGAGACCATTTGGCCCATTGAGCTTGACCTACATCCAATGAGGTCATGGCTCCTCTAACTATAACCTCACCTTACTTCAGATACATTACACACCCTTCACTTACCCAGTATCTGCCTCACAAATAATGTTTGTGCTGCCCTTTGATGAAAGGAGAACTAAAAATTCATGACATGGGGGAGAGAAAAGAACTTGGTCTTTTATTCAATTTAGTTAAACAGGTGGGCTCTTTGTTAACTCGTGAACCCTAGTTATGGATTCTTTTCACTTCCATCCTGTCAAGACCTCTTCAAGATCTCTTAGATTTAAATCAAGTAATGAAGTATTGCCTCATTCTTCCAAATTCCAGAGAACAGAAATCTCGCCACTTCATTAGGCAACCTGCCCACCCCAGGTATCAGTCTAGTGCACAGTCTGATGGAGGCGCTTAGCAGGCCAAGCAGCCTCTGTGGAGGAAAAGGAATGGCCGGGGTTTCGGGTCAAAGTTCCTGCATCAGTCCAGGTGCAGGGTTTCAGTCCAAAACATCAACCATTTCTTACCCCCTCCAGCGAGTCTGTTCACCCGACATGTTCCTCGAGTTTATTGTTTGTAGCACCAGGTTCTAGTACCTGTGGTCTTGTGGCTCTGCATCAGTCCAGTAAAACTCCTCTGACGTGCCTGCAGAATATTTCCATCCTTCTCTGGACAAGATCAGAACACTACAATGCAAACCATGTCTATTCGCTGTGTGGGAATCAAAATCCGGTTTATTGTCACTCACAGATTCCATGACATTTGTTGTTTTGCAGCAGCATTACAGTGGAATACATGAAAAATTACTATTAATAACATTAATGATGGCTATTAATAACATTACAGTGGAATACATGAAAAATTACTATTAATGACATCACAGTGGAATACATTAATAATTGCTGTTAATAACATTAATGACTATAACAAATAAGCCATGCAAAAAGTGTTGCGGGTTCGGGGGTTCAAGGACTGTTCAGAAATCTGATGGTAGAGGGGAAAAAGCTGTTTCTAAAAAGTTGAGAGCATGTCTTTAGGGATCTTTATCTCCTCTCTGATGGTAGTAATGAAAAGAGGGCATATCCTGGCTGACAGGGGTATTTAACGATGGATGATACCCTCTTGAGGCATAGACTATTGAAGATGTTCTCTGATGGGGAGACTAGTGCCCATGATGGAGCTGACTGAGTTTATAAACCTCTACAGCCTTTTCTAATCCTGGGCTTTGGGAACTTCATATCAGATGGTGACGCAACCACGTGTCCTTGCGGTGTGCCTGTGTTGATTGCCAGCGAGGAGGAGATGTTATTTCTAATCCAGTCTGCCGAGGCCCCAGTGGCAGAGGGAGGACAGAGGCCCAGGTTTTGGAGCTTGTTGATCAGTACTGAAGGGGTGTTCAACACAGCCATAATCAATAAACAGCACCTTGAGAAAGTTAAGTCTCATTAGAGTCATAGAGTGCTACAGCAGAGAAACAGGCCATTTTGGCCCATCTAGTCAGTGCTGAATTGTTATTCTGCTTCGACCCATCAAGCTGCACCTGGATCGTAATCCTCCATAACCGTGCCATCCATGCACCTATGCAAAATTCTATTAAATGTTGCACTTGAACCCACATCCAACACTTCCACTGGTAGCTCGTTTCACTCTCACACCACCCTCTGTTCAAAGTACAAAGTAAATTTATTATCAAAGTACATATTTGTCACCATAAGCAGCCCTGAGATTCATTTTCTTACAAAAAACACAATAGAATCAATGGAAGACCATCTCCCACAGGACGGACAAACAACCAATCTGCAAAATACAACAAACCGTGCAAATACGAAAGAAAAATAAGCAAATAAAAAAACGAACAAACAATAATTATCGAGAACATGAGATGAAAAGTCCTTGAAAGTGAGTCCATAGGTTGTGGGAACAGATTAGTGATGGGGTGAGTGAAGTTACCCCTCTGGTTCAAGAGCCTGAGGGCTGATGGGTAATAACCATTTCTGAAGCTGGTGGTGTGGGTCCTGAGGTTCCTGCAGCTTCTTTCTGATGGCAGCAGCAAGAAGAGAGCATGTCCAGGGTGGTAGGGATCATTGAAAATGGATGCTGCTTTCCTGCGACAGCGCTCTGTGTGGATGTGAGGAGGACTTTACCCATGATGGACTGGACCATATCCATTAACGTTTGTAGGCTTTTCCGTTCAAAGGCATTGGGGTCTCCATACCAGGCTGTGATGCAACCAGTCAATATACTCTCCACCACACATCTATAGAAGTTTTTCTAAATTTCAGAATACATGCTGAATCTCTGTAAACTTCTAAGGATTTAGAGGCACTTGACATGCTTTCTTCATACGGCACATGTGCTGGATGCAGGACAGATTCTCTGAAATCATTACATTGAGGAACTTAAAGTTGGGGACCCTCATCTGACCCCCTGATGAGGACTAACTCATGGACCTCTGGTTTCCTTCTCCTGAAGTCAATAATCAGCTCCTTGCTGACATTGAATGAGAGGTTGTTGTTGTGGCACCACTCAGCCAGATTTTCAGTCTCCCTCCAATATGCTGATCTGTCATCACATTTGATTCAACCAACAGCAGTAGTGTAATCAGCAAACTTAAATATGGCATTAGAGTTGTGCTTAGCCTCACAGTAATAAATGTAAAGGGAGAAGAGCAGGGGGATAAGCACACAGCCTTGTGGTACACCTGTGCTGATGGAGATGGAGGAGATGTTTTTGCCAATCCGAACTGACTAGGGTCTGCAAGAGAGGAAATTGAGCATCCAAATGCACAAGGAGGATTAGTTTTGAGGGGATACTAGAACTGAATACAGAGCTATGGTCAATGAAGAGCATCCTGGTGTATTGCATCTTCACTGTCTCAGTGTTCCAGTGTTCAGTGAAGAGCCAATGAAATGGCATCTGCTGTGGACCTGTTGGCCTGGTGGGCAAATTGAAGCAGATACAAGTTGCTGCTCAGGCAGGAGTTGATATGTTTCATCACCAAACTCTCAACACGCTTCATCACTGTGAACATAAGTTCTACTAGAGGATGCCCGTGACTGCTACCATCAGGTAGAAGGTACAAGAGCCTCAGGACTCACACCATCAAGTTCAAGAACAGTTACTGCCCCTCACCCATCAGGCTCTTGAACAAAAGGGGATAACTACACTCATTTAAGGACTCTGTTATCTTGTTATTTCATGCTCATTATTTAGTGCTATTTATGTATCATCTGCATGTGCACAGTTTGTCTACAGTTTACAGATCCTGTTTACAGTTACTGTTCTATAGATTTGCTAGGTATACTCGCAAAAAAAGATCCCAAGGTTGTGTGTGGTGACATGTATGTACTCTATCACCAGGTTCTTCTCATGCACCGGTATGATTGAAGTCTGCTTGAAGCAGGAGGGTAGCTCAGACTGCCGAAGCGAGAGGTTAAAGATCTCGGTGAACACTCCAGCACAGGTCTTTAGTACTTGGCCAGGCAACCTAACTGGTCCACGTGGTTTCCATGGGTGCAGCCTCCCGATGGTGCTCTTACATCAGCCTCAGAGGCTGAAATCACAGGGTCACTAGGGGCTGCGAAAGTTCGTCAAGGCTCCTCCATGTATTGATGGTCAAAGCGAGCATAGAAGGCACTGAGCTCATCTGGCATTGAAGGCTTGTTGTCACCTATGTCGCTTTGTAGGAGGTAAGAGCATTCAAACCCTGCCAGAGCTGTCCAGCATCCTTCAGTGATTCAAGTTTGGTCCGGAATTGACACTTTGCACGTGAGAGGGCTTTCCGGAGATCTTACCTGGACCTCTTAAATCTTATTTGGTCACCAGACTTGAACGCCTCTGACCTGACCCTCAGCTGACTGCGGATCTCACAGTTTATCCAGGGCTTCTGGTTTTGTGGGGACACACTTGTCTATGACTGCTTTGTAAAATCAGTGACATTTGTACTGTACTCTTCAGATCCTTTCAAACTTTGAACACAGCCCAGTCCTCTGACTCACGTAGCCACTTCTTGTTTCTTGTTTGCTGATAGTGGTACTCAATGCATTGAGTGCCTGTTTAACATCAGCCTTTGGTAAACCACGCTCAGGATCACAGAGAACTCTCTGTGAAGAAGATCCCCCTCAGATTCCAAAGTTCAAAGTAAATTTATTATCAAAACACATATATAACCATATAACAATTACAGCATGGAAACAGGTCGTCTCGGTCCTTCTAGTCCGTGCCGAACGCTTACTCTCACCTAGTCCCACTGGCCCGCACTCAGCCCATAACCCTCCACTCCTTTCCTGTCCATATACCTATCCAATTTTACTTTAAATGGCAATACTGAACCTGCCTCTACCACTTCTACTGGAAGCCCGTTCCACACAGCTACCAATCTCTGAGTAAAGAAATTCCCCCTCCTGTTACCCCTAAACTTTTGTCCCTTAACTCTCAACTCATGACCTCTTGTTTGAATCTCCCCTACTCTCAATGGAAAAAGCCTATCCACGTCAACTCTATCTATCCCCCTCATAATTTTAAATACCTCTATCAATTCCTCCCTCAACCTTCTACTCTCCAAAGAATAAAGACCTAACTTGTTCAACCTTTCCCTGTAACTTAGGTGCTGAATCCCAGGCAACATTCTAGTAAATCTCTTCTGTACTCTCTCTATTTTTTTGACATCTTTCCTATAACTTGGTGACCAGAACTGTACACAAAACTCCAAATTTGGCCTTACCCATGCCTTGTACAATTTTAACATTACATCCCAACTCCTATACTCAATGCTCTGATTTATAAAGGCCAGCATACCAAAAGCTTTCTTCACCACCCTATCCACATGAGATTCCACCTTCAGGGAACTATGCACCATTATTCCTAGATCACTCTGTTCTACTGATATTCTGATATTCTACTAGTATATGTCACCATATACTACCCTGAGATTTATTTTCCTGCAGGCATTCATTGTAAAAACAAATAAACGCAATAGAATTAATGAAGAACCACATACAACAATTATGGACAAATAACTCAACGTAAAAGAAAACAAACTGTGCAAATATAAAAGACAAAAAAAAACAAAATGCAATAAATATTGAGAACGTGAGTTGCAGAGTCCAGTGAAAGTGAGTCCACAGGTTGTGGGATCATTTCTCTGTTGGGGTGAGTGAAGTTATCCTCTCTGGTTAGGAGACTGATGGTTGAGGGGTAATAACTGTTCCTCGACCCAGTGGTGTGGGTCCTGGGGCTCCTGTACCTTCTTGCTGATGGCAGCAGTGAGAGGAGAGCATGGCCTGGATGATGGGGGTCCCTGACGATGGATGATACAATTGCACACAATAGTCAAATCAGACCTCACCAAAGTCTTATACAACTTAACATCCCATCTCCTGTGCCTCAGTACTCTGACTTACGAAGGCCAAGGTGCCCAAAGCTCTCATCACGACCCTATCTACCTGTGACGCCACTTACAAGAAATTATAGAACAGTAGGAGGTAGTTAAGGAGTTAACTACTGTTAATTGGGGGGCAGTGATGGAGTGAGCAGTGTTGGATGGGGGAGTGGGGAGTGTGTAGTGCCTGGGGATGTTGTGAGTGGGTGTGTAATAAATTAGGGGAGTAGTGAGGGTGTGTGTAGTATTGCAGGAGGGTAGTGTGTAGTGTCAGGGGGTCTATGAGTGGGTGTGTAGTAGATCAGGGGAGTAGTGAGGGTGTGTGTAGTATTGCAGGAGGGTAGTGAGTTAGTGTGTAGTGTCAGGGGGTCTATGAGTGGGTGTGTAGTAGATCAGGGGAGTAGTGAGGGTGTGTGTAGTATTGCAGGAGGGTAGTGAGTTAGTGTGTAGTGTCAGGGGAGGTAATGAAAGTTTGTGTAGTATTGGAGGGTGTGTGTTGGTGGAGTACTGCAGTGTTGGAAAGAGTTCTGCACTGTTAATATTGCCCCGTTTAGCTGCATGAGAGACACTTGAGAGGGCAGATGCTGGAACCTGGAGCACACACTGAAGGCACTCAGCCTAGCAGTATCTGTGGGGGGGAAAGGAACAGTCAGGACCTGACACAGGACTTTAACCTGTGACCCCTTTTGTAGAAGAAGAGGACTGAAATGATTGCTGCACTGTAATAATACTTAATGATCTGAAGTTGTGGACAACTCTGTATAAAGCATAAACCCAACAATCTACAGCGAGTGGAAGTTCCAGTCTGGGGTGGGAGGCAGGGGGCTGCTGAAGGACTTGGACAAATGAGAAGAAAGGGCAATGAAGCGGCAGGTTGAATGGAGTGTAGAATGTCCATTATCATGCAGTTTGGGAGGCCTAAACTATTTTCCAAACAAGAAGTCAAAGGTGCAAGGTGATTTGGGACTCCTGGTGCAGGACTTACACATTGAGGTGGTGGTAAGAAAGGCAAATGCAATGTTTAGAAGCATAATTAGGCCATTCAGCCAGCTGACTTGGTGTGAACATGCTACCTCCTGCTGCAGGAAGGCGTCGGAGTCGGTGCACGAAGACGGTGTGCAGTCTAACAGTGGCCGATGGTCTTGGACATTTTTCTTGCGATAGCAAGACCTTGCTGGACATTGGTAATGTAAAACACAGCTAGTCTGGTTCACTGGTTTACTGGAGAGACTGATGGCGGGGGAGCTGCGTGACCTTGGTTGTAGCGAGGACGAGGCTTCGTGCTGCGGCCTGCTCGTTCCAGGAGGGGAGACGCCAGAGGCAGTGTGGTGTCTGTGTCGAGATCCTGAGGTTTATTCATTATGGACTGTGCCTTTAAAGAGAGAGAGGGTGCCGCTGATCCAGAGAGAGAGCGAGAGAGGCACCGAGCAGCTCCTGAGTTGCTATGGTGATGGAAGGGTGGAGCTATATGATGGACAGCTGACGTTCAGCATGTTTGGATACATATACAAGGTCAGCTGGCTTTCACACACAGAGACACGGGATGGGCTTTGAGTGCCCACGAAAGGGTGGCTTTTGACGATCGATCGGGAGACTCAATCAGTGGCTCTCGCAGTGTGGAAAGCCATTGCCGCTTTTAACCCTTGCCTGGGTTGATAGCTTGAAGACGGTACCCTTAGTGTGATCACAGTCAGTGACCTTAAAAGGTTTGTTAACAGCAAAACCAGACTCCAGGTGCGTTCCATTTCTGCTGGTTCTTTTAACCCGTTATGGGGTACGTAACATGTCCATGCTGGACTGAGGGCTGGCCCTCCATCAGTGCTGCCCTCTAGTGTTCACTCGGCAGAAGACAAGCTGGATTAAGTGCATGCGTTTGTCTGCAGGCTACTGAGAACTGCTTGTTCTTGCTGATGATACCCATGCACCATCAAGTTACAGGACACACTACTCAGGGACTTGGGCTATATATATATATTGGGCCACTGGCGCCTTAAAACCAATTGCTCCGGGCAGATGGAGCTCGTTAATCACAGATGGTAACTCATCTGGGAGAGGGAAAACTCCGATTTCAAACCTCCGCTGCCTTGCGGCTATACCTGCTCACAGGAAAGGCTTTGGGAGTAAACGAGTCGGAATCCCGAAGGCGGCTGACTGCTGTACCCGGCACCGGCACGGCAACTCCTGCAATGCTGCTGGAACCAAACTGTATCGACTCCCGTTGTTCCTTTGGACCTGTCGTCAGCATGGAGAGGGGGGTCCCACTGCATGGGCAACAGGCGGACCTCTGTATCAACTCTGCCCTGGCTTGCATCCTGGAGAGGCCACTCCAGCTTCGCTCCAGTGACCACCTGAGGTGCAGTACCCATGGTGGACCACGACCGACAGGGGCCACACACATACATATACATACTTGTACTGCTATCTTGTTACGGAAGCTTTGTGCTGTGTGCGACTGTCGATACTGTGTTTTGCACCTTGGCCCCTGAGTAACACTGTAAGGCTGCTTCATTTGGTTATATTCATGGACATTCGCGTATGGTTGATTGACAATTAAACTTGAACTAGTACTCCGATCTTGTTAAGCATCCGCATGTGTACCACCTTGTGAAAGGCCGTCTGAAAATCTAAGTAAGGAACATCCACTGGATTAATACCATCCACAAACCCACAAGGAAGCTCAGATTTTGGCTTATGTGGGTCAAAGATGACCTGGGACTCGGGACGGCTAGCACTTACAGCATTAGCGACTTCGACTGCACAGAACTACTGTGCTGCACAAATGGCTTTTGGGACCGCCTGGTGAAGGAAGCCATTGAAATAAAACTAGAGGGAAAGAATTTCAACAAAGATTAAGGTCTCGCTCTAAATAAGAACTGGAATTCGATTGTAAACCCGATTGGATGAGGACTAACCAATCAGGAGGGAGGGACTACGGGGGTTTAAGTACCACCGGACTAGACATGTCCGGGCATCATCCTGGATGAAGATGGCAGAGTTTGTCATCGAAATGTCAGTTAAAATCGGTATCCGGCTGAAAGCCCAAGAGGAGTTTATTTTAATTCATGAGGCCCTCTGGTGGTCAGAGTCAATCACGGCTATTGCATCCTAACTCTCTTTCTGAAAGCTAAGCCAGGGCAGTACAATATGGAGAACAAGCTGTTGCCCATACAGCAGACTCCCCACCTGCACACAGCTGATGAATCTAAAGGAACGGAAAACACTGATGCTGTTTGGTACCAGCGGTGACACAAAAGTTGCCAGTCAATGTTGAACTCACTGTAGGACTGTCCTAGGGGCTCCAGCTCCTGGGTTTCCCTCCAAAGCCCTTTTCTGTGAGTAGGTGTAACCACAAGGAGGTGGAGGTTCGAGATCAGCGTTCTCCTTTCTCTAGGTGAGCTGCCAACCTCGGATGGGGCACGCCATCTGTCCGAAGAGACTGGTTTTAAGGCACCAGAAACCCATCTTTAGCCCTTCTCCTGCCAGAAGAAATGGTTCCACCGTGCTTGGTCGCTAAGCCACGCATGAGGGCAGGGGCTGGACCTAGTAGTCAGAGGCTGTTTGACACACAAGCCAATCGGAGCATTTAGTAGATAGTGCAAACTTACCCCCACTACCACCTCTGGCTAAAACGACCTTAAGGAACCTCTTTTATATTATTGACTAGTTTACCTTCTTATTTAATCTTTCCTCTCCTTGAGGCTTTTTAGTTGCTTTCTATTGATTTTGAAAAATTTCCCAATCCTTCAACTTCCCACTAATTTTTGCTATATTCTCTTTTCCTTTTATGATGTTTTCAGGTTCCCTTCAGCCACAGTTGTGTCATCTTCCCTTTAGATTATTACTTCATCTCTGGGATGATTCTATCCTGTGCCTTCCGAATTGCTGTCAGAAACATCAAACATTGTCATTCAGCCATCATCCCTGATAGTGTTCCCTTCCAATCAACTTTGGCCAGCTCCTCTCTCATGCCTCTGTAATACCCTTTACTCTGCTGTAATACTAATGAATTCCTTCATATTATGATCATTGCCTCCTAAGGGTTCCTTTACCTTAAGCTCCCCAATAAAATTGTCGTCGTCGTGGCTATCCCTCGAGGTCGAGGATGATGGTCTTCATTCCATTTCCACAGAGCGAAGACACCTGTGCGTGGATTTGTTTAATGTGTACTTGATGTTGCACTCCAAGAAGCACACAATACTTCACAAATCAACCACTTGATTCCAATGGCATGGAAACCACGATGATTGGATTTGTTGCAGCCTTTATCCGCCTTCACAGCCGTTGAGTTCAAAGTAACTTCGTCCGCCTGCTCCACCGTTGAGGTCTTGGTTGGATTGTTCTTTTTCAGGGACCTCACCCTCGACCTTACCGCCATGGGTGACCCTACCAGGAGCAGAGCTCCAGATGGCACCGCTCTCGGGATCTCAGGACCACACAAGCATCTCCACCACAACAAGGTGACAATCCACGGGCAATCCCCAATAAAATATTGTCCATTACACAACACCCAATCCAGAATTGCTTTTCCCCAGTGGGAAGCCACTCTAAAAAACCATCTCGTAGGCATTCTATAAATTGCCTCTCTTAGGATCCAGCACCAAACTGATCTTTTAATTTACTTGCATATTGAAATCACCCATATAGTCATAATGCTGCCCTTTATACATACTTTTTCTAACTCTGACTGTAACTTGTATCTCACAACCTGGCTACTGTTCAAAGCTCTGTATATAATGCCCATCGGGGTCTTCTTACTCTTTGCAGTTTCTTAACCCTTCCCACCAGGATCATCTAAGAAAGGTTGTGCTGACATTGGAGATAGTCCAGAAAACTATCCTGTGAATGAAGGGGTTAACCAGGAGGAGCATTTGATGACTCTGGGTCAGTAATTGCTGGAGGTTAGAAGAATGAGGGGGATTTTATTGAAACCTGTCGAGTATTGAAAGGCCTAGTAAGAGTGAATGTTGAAGGGATGTTTCCTATAGTGGGCGAGTCTAGGACCAGAGGGCACAGCCTCAGAATAGATTGTCATTTTAGAACAGAGATGAGGAGGAATTTCTTCAGCCAGAGAGTGATTGCATCTGTGGAATTCAATGCCACAGGTGGCTGTGGAGGCCTAGATTTTGATTATATTTAAAGCAGAATTTAAAAGATTCTTGATTAGTAAGGCGTCAAAGATTACAGGGAGAAGGTTTAATTCTGCTATTGTGTCCTAATGATCTTAGCGAGTTTGCAATATGAAGTGGAGTTGTTGTATCGACGGCTGCCAGCAGATGGCGCTGCTGCTCTTCGGTGAGGCCAACCACTGGGATTTGGTCCAGTTCCTTGTCCAAACCGTCCAACACTTGTTGGAATTTCACCAGACCCTGACTGCAGCCTCCACCCTCCTGTGATTCCTGCTGTCAGAATCAGTTGTCCAACTCAGTCTGTCTCTGCATCCTTCCTGCAGACTCTCATTCTGTTCCTATGTCCTGTGGTCTCAGGCACAGAGGAAACCAAGTCGGGTTTATTTTCATGGGCGAAGCATTGTGAGGTATGGAGAAAGTGGAAAACTTGTTTGCAGCTGTATCACGGGTACATCCTGTAGGTACAGACAACACACAAGACATAAATTACACATAAACTATACAAGATACTTAGAACTTCTAAAGACGTTGCCAGGTTTTAGGCCAATGATGTGAAAATCTGCAGATGCTGGAAATCCGAGCAACACACTCAAAATGCTGGAGGAACTCAGCAGGCCGGGCAGCATCGATGGGCAAGAGTACAGTCAACGTTTCGGGCCGAGACCCTTTGTCAGGAAGAAAAAAAGATGAGAAGTTAGGACAAGGAGGTGGGGGGAGGGGAGGAAGAACTACAAGGCGGCAGGTGATAGGTGAAACTGGAACAGGAGGAGGGGTGAAGTAAAGAGCTGGGAAGCTGATTGGTGAGAGAGACAAAGGACTGGAAAAGGGGGATTCTGATAGGAGAGGACCCATGGACGAAAGGGAGGGAGGTGATGGGAGTGTACGGTGAGAGAGGGAAATGGGAATGGGGATGGTGAAGGGGTGGGGGGGGGGGGGTAATTACCAGAAGTTCGAAAATCGATGTTCACTCCATGTTCAGTCTGATGGAATATACGGTGTTGCTCCTCCAACCTGAGTGTGGCAGTAGATGGGCCACGGACTGACTTATCAGAATAGGAATGGGAAGTAGAACTGAAGTGGGAGAATACCAGGAGATCCCACTTTTTCTGGTGGTTGGAGCATAGGTGCTCGGTGAAGCAGTCTCCCAATCTACGTCGGGTCTCACCGATATACAGGAGGCCACACCGGGAGCACCGGATACAATAGAATACCCCAACAGACTCAGAGGTGAAGTGTCACCTCACCTGGAAGGACTGGGTTCCTGAATGGTAGTGAGGAAGGAGGTGTAGGGACAGGTGAGGCACTTGCTCCACTTGCGAGGGTAAGTGCCAGGAGGGAGGTGTGTGGGGAGGAACGAATGGACAAGGGAGTGGCATCCCTGTGGACGGCTGAAAGTGAGGGGCAGGGAAAGGTGCACCTGGTGCTGGGATCCTGTTAGAGATGGTGTAAGTTCTGTGTTGGATACGAAGGCTGGTGGGGTGGTAGGTGAGGATGAGGATAATCCTATCCCTGATAGGGTGGCAGGAGGTTGGAATGAGGGTAGATGTGCGTGAAATGGAAGAGACGCAGATGGGGGCGGTGCTGATGGTAGAGGAAGGGCAGCCTCTTTCTATAAAAAAGGAGATCTCGTACTTGTAAAAATGCCAACCCCTTCTCTCAATTCCTCTGTCTCCACCGTATCTGCTCTCAGGATAAGGCTTTTCATTCTAAAACAAAGAAGTTGTCTCAGTGGAACAAGTGCTTCACCTGCCCCTGCACCTCCTCCCTCACCACCATTCGGGGACCCAAACAGTCCTTCCAGGTGAGGCGATGCTGCACCTGTCTGGGTCATCTACTGCATCTGGTGCTCCCGGTGTGGCCTCCTGTGTACTGGCGTGTCCCGATGAAGATTGGGAGACCACTTTGCTGAGCACCTATGCTTCATCCGCCAGAAAAAAACAGGATCTCCCAGTGGACACCACTTCCCAGTCCCGTTCTGACATGTCAGTCCATGGCCTCCTCTACTGTTGTGATGAGGCCACCCTCAGGCTGCAGGAGGAACACCTTATACTCTGTCTGGGTAGCTTCCAACCTGATGACATGAATATTGATTCCTCCAGTAATTGATGACCTCCCCCCCCATTCACCATTCCCATTTCACTGTCCCATCTTATCTCCTTCCCTGCCCGTCACATCCCTCTGGTGCTCCTCTCTCTTCCCTTTTAACCATTGTCTCTACCCCCTCCTATCGATTCCCTTTCCTCTGGCTCTTTGTCTCTTTCACCTATCGACTTCCCAGCTCTTTACGTCAGCTATTTTCCCTCTCCTGGTTCCACCTATCACCTACCTCCTTGTACTTATTCCACCTTCCCACCACCCACCCCCCACCTTCTTGCTCTAACTTCCCATCTTTTCTTTCCAAGACCTATGAGAGGCCTCAGCCCGAAATGTCAACTGTTTCCTCTTTTCCATAGACGCTGCCTGACCTGCTGAGTTCCTCCAGCGTTTTTTTGTGTGTTGCCAGGTTTTAGGCCCTGGGTTTTAGAGAAAGGGCGAATAGGTTAGGATCTTATTCCCTAGAGCGTAGAAGAATGAGGGGAGATTTGAGGGGCATAAAATAATGAGGAAAAGACAAAGTAAATGCAAGTAGACTTTTTCCACCGAGGTCGGATGAAAGTAGAACGAGAGGTCATGGGCTAAGGATGAAAGGTGGAATATTTATGGGGAACTTCATCATCCAGTAGGTGGTGTGAGGGAGGAACAAGCTGCCGGTGGAAGTGGTAGAAGTGAGTTTGATTGCAACATATAGGAAAAGTTTGGACGGATACATGGATGGGGGGGGTATGGAGAGCTATGGTCCAGGTGTGTGAGTCAATGGGACTAGGCAGTATAACAGTTTGGCACAGACTAGATGAACCAGAGGGTCTGATTCGGTGCTGTGGTGCTCTATGATTTGATGAATGGAGAGAGTAGTGCAAGAGGTTGTCTGGAGTGCTCCATTGCTGAGGTAGAGTTACTGTTTGATCCTGGTGATTTTGTGATGAAACGGTTCTTGGGAAGTCAAGAATGAGACGTTAAATTTGTTGGCAATGGCTGTTATTAAACATAAGAACATAAGAAATAGGAGCAGGAGTCGGCCATCTGGCCCGGCGAGCCTGCTCCACTATTTAATAAGATCATGGCTGATCTGGCCATGGACTCATCTCCACCCAGCTGCCTTTTCCCCACAACCCTCAATTCCCCTACTATGCAAAAATCTATCCAACATCATCTAAATATATTTACTGAGGTAGCCTCCACTGCTTCATTGAGCAGAGATATTTGTTCATATATTAAATGTTGTATGAACAAATACTGTTCAAAGAGAAAAACAAAGACTGTAAGTGCTGATATTGTCTTGTCCTAAAAACTAGCTCATACTAGACAACTTGGAGTCATCCTGTCCAGCTTGGACTAGACAAATAAGACATTCTGGAGATAAGATTCAATAGCTAGATTTAATTGGAGTCACATTGGCTGCAGGAAGAAGATGAGCAGAGGTACCTAATGAATACTTTGCTTCAGTATTCACTACGGAAAAGGATCTTGGCAATTGTAGGGATGACCTGCAGTGGACTAAAAAGCTTGAGCATGTACATATTAAGAAAGAGGATGTGCTGGAACTTTTGGAAAGCATCAAGTTGGATAAGTCTCTGGGACCAGATAAGATGTACCCCAGGCTACTGTGGGAAGCGAGGGAGGAGATTGCTGAGCCTCTGGTGATGATCTTTGTATCATCAATGAGGAAGGGAGAGGTTCCGGAGGATTGCAGATGTTGTTCCCTTATTCAAGAAAGGGAGTAGAGATAGCCCAGGAAATTATAGACCAGTGAGTCTTACTTCAGTGGTTGGTAAGTTGATGGAAAAGATCCTGAGAGGCAGGATTTATGAACATTTGGAGAGGCATAATATGATCAGGAATAGTCAGCATGGCTTTGTGAAAGGCAGGTCATGTCTTACGAGACTGATTGAATTTTTTGAGGATGTCACTAAACACATTGATGAAGGTAGAGCTGTAGATGTAGTGTATATGGATTTTAGCAAAGCATTTGATAAGATACCCTCTGCAAGGTTTATTGAAAAAGTAAGGAGGCATGGGATCCAAGGGGACATTGCTTTGTGGATCCAGAACTAGCTTGCCCACAGAAGGCAAAGAGTGGTTGTAGACAGGTCATATTCTGCATGGAGGTCGGTGACCAGTGGTGTGCCTCAGGGATCTGTTCTGGGACCGCTGCTCTTTGTGATTTTTATAAATGACCTGGATGAGGAAGTGGAATGATGGGTTAGTAAACTTGATGATGACACAAAGGTTGGGTGTGTTGTGGATAGTGTGGAGGGCTGTCAGAGGTTACAGCGGGACATTGATAGAATGCAAAGTTGGGCTGAGAAGTGGCAGATGGAGTTCAACCCAGATAAGTGTGAAGTGGTTCATTTTGATAGGTCAAATATGATGGCAGAATATAGTATTAATGGTAAAACTCTTCGCAGTGTGGAGGATCAGAGGGATCTTGGGGTCCAAGTCCATAGGACATTCAAAGCTACTACACAGGTTGACTCTGTGGTTAAGAGGCATACGGTGCATTGGCCTTCATCAACCATGGGATTGAGGTCAAGAGTCAAGAGGTAATGTTACAGCTCTATAGGACCGTGGTCAGACCCCACTTGGAGTACTGTGCTCAGTTCTGGTCACCTCACTACAGGAAGGATGTGGAAACCATAGAAAGGGTGCAGAGGAGATTTACAAGGATGTTGCCTGGATTGGGGAGCATACCTTATGAGAATAGGTTGAGTGAACTCGGCCTTTTCTCCTCGGAACGACGGAAGAAGAGAAGTGACCTGATAGAGGTGTACAAGATAATGAGAGGCATTGATCGTGTGGATAGTCAGAGGCTTTTCCCCAGGGCTGAAATAGCTAACACGAGAGGGCACAGTTTTAAGGTGCTTGGAAATAGGTACAGAGGAGATGTCAGGGTTAAGTTTTAAGGCAGAGGCTGGTGAGTGTCTGGAATGGGCTGCCGGCGGCGGTAGTGGAGTTGGAAACGATGGAGTCTTCTAGGACTACATGGAGCTTAGAAAAATAGAGGGCTATGGGTAAAGTCTAGGTAATTCTAAGATAAGGACATATTCAGCACAGCTTTGTGGGCCGAAGGGCCTGTATTGTGCTGTAGGTTTTGGATGTTTCTATGTTTCTAATTGGAGAATGTGCTGGGGTAGCTTGCAAGTGACAAATATAGCATGCCCTCAATTTACTAATCCTAACCCTTACCTCTTTGAACTGTGGGAGGGAAATGAAACATCCCAGAGGAAACCCACAGTCACAAGGAGAGCATAAAGCTCATTATAAACAGCGGTGGAATCAAACCCCGATCACGATCACTGGTGCTGTAAAACTGCTACATTACTGTGCTGCCCTAAGAAGCTCCTAGAAAGTACAATTACTGGAAAATTCTCTGAACATTTTATGTACTTGTGTATGTTTTGACCCTTACGGGTTGCTGTCAAGCTTCCCCTTGGGTTAAGTACTGAACGCAATGTGAGGGGGCATTCTTGGTAGATGACTTACAAGTAAAGTAAACAGCGGCACTTTTGTCCCTCACCTCTCCGTCCCTCGACAATCTTGCTTCCCAATACCACAAACATAACAACTGGCGACAAGGTGATGTCCTCACACAATACTTAGTGTTTCGTTCCCTTCGGCTCGAAAAAGAGTGAAAATTTTTTAAAAGAAGCAAAAAGAAAACTCCGCAGGAAGAGTGGTGAGTGAAGAATCGGAGGGAAGAGAACAGGATCATTAAATGAAACAAATACGAGAGAGAGAAGAGAGGGATAAGGCTTGTAAACTTTTCTGGAACATGACTGTGCTTGAAAGTGGTGATGATGTTTGGAAGTATGGGGCCGTGTGATGAAACGACAGAGCAATGAAGTTCATATACTTAAATATTTCGATCTTTTGTACTGGCAAATTAAATTTCAGATATTTGTGTTCCAACTTTTCTGACTGTAATTAGTGCAAAGACATTTAATTTATTAGGCAGTCTAATGCAACCTGTTAAGCCTTATGAGGACATAGTTAAGATCTTAAAGGATCACTCTTCATGATTGCTGCGAGGTTTAGATTTCATAAAAGGAATCGAGAAGAAGATGAATCTCTATCACAGTTTGTGACAGTGCTGAAGCCAGCATCTGATTTTGGGCGGTCACTAAATGACGTGTTATGTGATAGACTCTAAGTGGTCTGCTGAGACAGTTCAGAAAAGTTTGCTTAATGAAGACGGACTAACATTACAGAGGACAATTGAGATTAGTACATCTATGGAGATGGCAGCTAAAGAAGCACAGATGCTAAGCGCATCTTCCCAAGTTTATCAACTTTCTACTGACTTTAAGAATAAGACAGCTATTGGCAGTCAATGTTACTATTGTGGCAAAACTGGGCATCCAGTGAAAGAACACTGGTATTTTTATTTATCTATTGAGAGACAGCATGGAATTGGCTCTTCCAGCCCTTCAAGACCATGTTGCCCAGCAATCTAATCCTAGCCTAATCGTGGGATAATTTACAATGACTTGAGTCAAGCGTACTTGTGGATGCATGCGGAGCCAGAGTCACAGGAACTGTTGACCTTAGTGACTCACGGAGGAATGCTCAGGTACCGAAGGCTTCTGTTTGACATCACCTTGGCTCCCGCAGTTTTCCGGGGAGCAATGGAGCAGATACCGAGCAGGCTGACGGGATGCAGTGCTACATGGAACTTACTCATTATGTACTGGGAAAAATGAGCATGAGCGCCTACAAAACTTGGTGCTACAAAGATCAAAAAGTATGGAGAAGGGACCAGAAGGATAAGTTTGAATTATTTTGACCTTCAAATTAGTATTTGGACCATGCTTCACAAGGTAAAAGCAGTCACTGAGTCACTAACACCACAGAATGTGAGTCAAATAAGATTCTTCGTAGGATTACTATGCAAAGTTTGTTCCTAACCAGCTAGCATGCTGAAACCTCTTCCTGAGCTTTTAAATAAATCAACACCCCGGCAGTGGACAGATCTCCTTGAAGGGCTTTTAAAACATCCAAAACATTTCTGTCACTATCTGAAGCACTCACACACTTCAACCTGTCATTAGCCACATCGTCGGTCTGTGACGCATCACCCTGTGGTGTGGGAGCAGTCGTGTCATCAGCTGAAGAGCGTCCAGTCGCTTTCACATCAAGGACATTAAGCAAGGCAGAAAGCCACTTTGTCCAGATTGAGTGGGAAGTACCTGTCATTGTCATTGGAGTTAAGAAGTTCCACCAATTCTTCTTTGTCCGACAATGTACATTACTGACAGATCATCAACCCTCTTGGTCCACAGGCAGGCATTTCTTCCATGGTTGCTAGTCAAATTCAACATTGGGCTCTGTGACGATCTGTACAACAGTAGGATGTAAACTACAGGTGGTCTGAGAATCGTCTGAATGCTGATGGGCTAACAACACTTCCCTTGGCTGTTACAGCTCCACTGCCATCCTAGAGATCTTTTATTTCAACGAAGCACTGACAGCTCCGATAAGTCGGGAAGCAGGCACATGCTGGATGTGGTAACTCGCAGATGGAAAGGAGAGTCAACCAGAGAAGTGAAACCTCACCAGGCTCGATGGAAGAAGCTCACAGTCCAAGCAGGGTGTTTACTGTGGGGCTACTGTGCTGTCATTGCTCCATTAGAAGAGTAAGTTCTGGATGACCTACACGCAGGACTCTACGGCATTGTCACGTGCAGCTGCTTCTGGCAGCCAGGACTGGATGTAACTATCGAAGAGAAGACCAAAACATGCCACATAGTCAGTGAGTGAGAAATGTTCCTCAACTTGTTCCTTTGCTTCCATGGGAATGGCCTGAAGAGCTATGGCAGAGGACTCACATAGATTTTGTAGGACCTGTAGACTGCCACATGCTCTTGGTTGTAGTGGGCGCACACAGCAAATGGCCCAAAGTTGCCATCGTGAAGACTTCTGGACTGCATCTGAAAAATGCATTGAGGAGGTAGATTCCATCTTCCTTGTCAGCCTGTAAGTGGCAAAGGCCTACAACTGGTGTTCGAAGCAAACGGTGTTTGGAACATCAAGTGGGCACCATACCACCCAGCTACTAATGTCTTTGCTGAAGGATTCATACAAACAATGAAACAAGCCCTCAAGGTTTCAGTGAGAAGTGAATTCCTCAACCAGCGTCTCAGCACTTTCCTGTTGACATACAGTAACACACCTCACACCACCATCAACATGGCTCTAACCGCTGCCGTGATGGAACGACAGCTTCGCTTGATCAGCTTCGACACGCGACAGATTGTGCTAAATGAACAGAAAACTGTCACAGGGAGACGTGCCAGAACACAGCTCAGGATCTCACAGCAGAGAGAGAGAGAGAGAGAGAGAGAGAGAGAGTACATTTCTGAAACAACGTGGATGCCTGCGACGGCACAAACCGGTCCTGTGTTGGTCACAGTGGAAGCTAATAAGCTAATAACGCAACATCTGGAGAGGCATGCTGACCATCTGTTGCCCATTTCTGAGTCTACTGGAGACCAACACAAACTGACCTATCCAGATCCTGTTGTAGAACTGGCACAGGATTCTGAGATGGCGACTACAGAAATTATATTGAGATCAGATGCCACAGCCAGTGTTCCCCCATCGCCCGTGCTTTCTGAGGTGCGTCCTATGACAGTGCAGCACCCAAAGCAAGACCTATACATACACCACCAAGAGATAAAGTGACTTTGGCATCATCCCCAGGTCACTGGAAGAAGCAGCCTCCAGACAGGCTGAATCTCTACTGACTAACCCTCAGCTAGTGGGGCAGAGTAATCCCCAGGGTTGCAGTATGTCTGGTAGTAGAGGCAGTCTACCCTCTTTACCAAGTTTAAACAAATACTTTGTTGCTGGTTGGCTACTGCATTGAAAATTAAAAGTTCGGCAGCTGTTCCAATTGTGGGCAAAGGGAAGAAACCTTCAAAATAAGCGGGCAGAGCTATGTTATGTGTTCAGGTATACTTCCACCTTTTTGGGTTGATGCCAAGCTTCCCTGTGTGTGATGTACTGAACGTAATGTGAGAGGGCAGTCTGCATAGATGGCTGACAAGCAAATAAACCGCGTATGGTTCATTCCACACCTGCCCGTCTCTCGTGTGTTATTCAAGGCCACCTGGCTTCCCAACCATAACAGAACAAGTATACGTATGTACACACCACTTTATTATGTACACCTTTACACCTGCCCGATGATGCAAATATCCAATCAGCCAATCACGTGGCAGCAACTCCATGCATAAAAGCATGCCAACGTGGTCAAGAGGTTCGGCTGTTGTTCAAACCAGTCATCACAGGGGAGAAATGAGATCTAAGTGACTGTCACCCTGGAATGGTCGTTTGTGCTAGACAAGGCGGTTTGAGTATCTCAGAAACTGCTGATCCGCTGTGATTTTCACACGCAGCAGTCTCGGGAGTTTGCAGAGGAAAACATCCAGTGAACGGCAGTTCTGTTTTTAGGAAAGGTTAAAGGAGAATGACCTGACTGGTTCAAACTAACCGGAACTCAAATGACCACCTGTTACAACAGTGGTGTTAAGAAGAGCATCTCTGAATGCACAACATAAGACCATAAGATATAGGAGCAGAAGTAGGCCATTCAGCCCATCAAGTCTGCTCCATGTTGGACCTTGAAGTAGATGGGCCACAGCAGCAGAAGACCGCAAACATGCGCTCCATGGCATCAGGGGGTCTCTAATAAAGTGGCCACTGAGTGCAGACGATGACATAAAAATATGAACAAGCCTGAATTCTTCACTCTTCCTTTCCATTCCTGATGAAGGGTCAACTGTTCACTCTTTTCCATTGATGCTGCCTGGCCTGCTGAGATCCTCCAGCATTTTGTGTGTGCTGCCTCAAAAGTTAAACTTGAGAAAAATAACAATTCTACACCCTAATCCAACATTTCTGAGACTGGTACCTTAAAGCTTAATTGTTAGCTGAATTATAAATTATATACTGCTCTTTGACAATCTTAATTAATGAATAAATAAATTATTTAGACTATGGCAGACAAGGCTGGAGAGATTAATGTTGTAGTTTCAGTGTCTTGTACAGTGTACATCTCTATTTAATTTCGTAGCCTGTGGAGTTGGGCTTCGAGTTGTTGAGCTGGGCTCTGAGCTTTGGCCATTGTGTGGAGTTACAGAGTGGGTCTGTCAGCTGGACACTTCACTTCAAGAAGAAGTTAAGTGATATACTGCTTCCGGTGTTCCCAGTGCAGCCTTCTATATATTGGTGAGACCTGACGCAGACTGAGAGACCATTTTGCTGAACACCAATGCTCTGTCCACCAGAGAAAGCAGGATCTCCCAGTGGCCACACATTTTAATTCCGCAACCCATTCTATTCATGGCCTCCTCTACTGTCAAAATGAAGACACACTCAGGTTGGAGGAACAACACCTTATATACCAGCTGGGTAGCCTCCAACCTGATGGCATGAACATTGATTTATCTAACTTCCATTAATGCCCCTCCTCCCCTTCTTACCCCATCATTCATTCATTCATTTATTCATTCATTCATTCATTCACTCATTTATTTTTTCCCCCTTTATTTCCCTCTCTGTCCCTCTCACAATCACTCCTTGCCTGCTCTCCATCTCCCTCTGGTGCTCCCCTCCCCCTTTCTTTCTCCCTTGACCTCCTGTCCCATGATCCTTTCCCTTCTCCAGCTCTGTATTCCTTTTGCCAATCACCTTTCCAGCTTTTAGCTTCACCCCACCCCCTTCGGTCTTCTCCTATCATTTCGGATTTCCCCCTCCCCCTCACACTTTCAAATCTTTTACTATCTCTTTTCTCAGTTGGTCCTGACGAAGGGTCTCGGCCCAAAACGTCAATGGTGCTTCTCCCTATAGATGCTGCCTGGCCTGCTGTGTTCCACCAGCATTTTGTGTGTGTTGCTTGAATTTCCAGCATCTGCAGATTTCCTCATGTTTGCGTTTTTAAGTGACCTCAGATGAGTCAGGCGTTTCAAATGATCTAAAGGACAACAGCGAAAGGGTTTCAAACCTTGTAACAGCAGAAGGGTCAGGTTTATTATCACTGACGTGCGTGGTGAAATGTATTGTTTTGTTGGCGCAGAACCTGAACAATTACCAAACACAAGAGATTCTGCAGATGCTTGAAACCCTGAGCAGCACCCACAAAACGCTGGAGGAACTCTGCAAGTTGGGCAGCATCCGTGGTGAAGAATAAACAATTGATCGTTCAGGTCAAGAGTCTTCATCAGGTCTAGAAAGGAGGGGTGGGGGGCTGAAGCCAGCTTCTTTCAGCCTTGTATGTACATAAAATACTATACTAAATAGAGAGATGGATAATGCAAAAGAGGGAGTGTTCATGGGTTCATGGACCGTTCAGAAATCTGATGGCGGAGGGGAAGAAGCTGATCCTAAAACATTGGCTATTGGTCTTCAGGCTTCTGTACCTCCTTCTGGATGGTGAGAGTCTTTGTGATGGATGTCGCCTCCTTGAGGCATCATCCGATGAAGATGTCATCGGTGGTGGGGAGGGTTGCACCTCTGATGAAGCTGAGTGAATCTACCTACAACTCTCTACGGCCTCTGTGCATTGGAGCCTCCATGATACAACCAATCAGAATGCTCTGCACCACACATCTATCGAAATTTTGTAACAGACCAAATTGCCTCAACCTCCTAGCAAAGCAGAGCGACTGGTGTGCCTTCTTCATAATTGTATTGGTGTTCTGGGCCCAGATGAGAGAGGGCATAGGTTTGGGATGAGAGGCAGGAGATCTCTAAAGAGGATCTCAGGATGTATTCATCTACAGGGAAAGAGACTGATGTCTGGAACATCCTACTAGAGGAGCTGGTGGAATCGAATACAGTTACCACATTTAAGGGGCATCTACCTCTGTTGCTAAGTGTATTCACAGTCTGGGAGTTTGATTGTCCTGATTTATATTCTCTATATTGTGTTGTGGTTGGTCTGGAGTTTTTTTTGTGTTGTGGGGCTTGGGGAGGAGACTAAGTTTACTTGTCTTCAATTTAGGTGTTTTTTTTTAAATTCTCTTTCTCTGTATCATATTGTCATTGTATGCTTAATTTTGCACTGTATTAATGTTCCTCATTGTGATTTGGGGTTTTTTAATCTGTAAAATGTATAAAAAAACTAATAAAAAAAAGGGGGGCATCTAGACAGACATTAAAATAGGCAAGGCATAAAAAGATTTGGTCTTAATGGAGACAAGTAGAATTAATTAAGCTGGCATGGTAACATAGTGGTTAGCGCAACGCTTTACAGTACCAATGACCCAGGTTCAATTCCCACCGCTGCCTGTAAGGAGTTTGTACATTCTCCCTGTGACCGTGTGGGTTTCCTCCAGGTGCTCTGGTTTCCCCTCACAGTCCAAAGACATACCAGTTGGTAAGTTAATTGGTCATTGTAAGTTGTCCCATGATTAGGCTGGGATTAAATTGAGGGAATGCCGGGTGGTGGGGCTCAAAGGGCTGGAAGGGCCCTGTATCTCAATAAATAAATAAATAAGGACCAAATCAGGCAGCATCTACGGAGAGGAATAAACATCAAGCCGAGTTCCTTCATCAGGACTCAAAAGGAAAAGGGAAGAAGGCAGAATATTATTATTCTGGCCTCTTTCCCCTTTCATTGCAGTCCTGATGAAGGGTCTCAGCTGAAAATGGTGACTGTTTATTCCTCTCCATAGACACTGCCTGACATGCTGAGACCCACCAGGTTGCTCTGGAGTTCCGGCATCTGCAGAACCTCTTGTGTTTGGAATCAAAGAAGACGGACAAAAAGGTCAGCGTGGACAGGAGGGACCCGTTTCTGTTCTGTGCGTCCCTATGAGTCAATAGATGACACAAAGACAGCGTTGCTGGAAGACTTTGGCATGTCAGTCAGCATCCACGGAGACAGAAAGCAGTCCGTGTTTCGAGACGGCAGCAGAAACGTTCACTGGTGTCTCTGCTGCCATCTGACTGGCTGAGTTCCTCCACAATTTCTGTTCTTCTTTTCCAAACGTCGGCAGTTCTATTTTTGGTCCATTAGGAACGTTCCTGGTTTGAAAGATCGGCCCGGTTTGGCCAGAGAAGAGAAACAACGAGGGAGGATGAGCAGGAGTTACCTTCAGGCTTTCGTCTCTGTTGCCACACTGCAGTGAGCCAATCGATAAATAATAGATGCATACAAGAACGGTTCTGCAGTCGTCTTGCAAAACTCGAGCTCCACTCATCTCAGGCATGTTAAGTTGGTTTTATAGTAGGTTTGAGGCAGTGTTCACTTTCTTAGTGCACTCAACCAAGGACAGGGTGTCTTAGCTCTGGCCCTGTGTAGTGAGGCAAGATTACTTAACTACACCTTGGTTAAAGATCACATAACATTGATACTAGTCACATGTACCAAGATCCAGTGAGCAGCTTTTGTTTCGCATGCCATCCAGATAAGTTATGTCATAGAAAATTACGTCAGAGACTGATAGGAGCAGGATAGATGCCATTATCCTTTGAGTCTGATGGTACACGTTTCAAACTTTTGTATCTTACTGGTCAAACGGAGAATGAAGAAAGTAGAAAGACTGGGTGAACCTGTCCTTGATTATGTTGGTTGATTTCCCAAGGTAGTGGGAAATAAAGACAGAGCCAGTATAGGAGAGGCTGATTGGCTGGGCCCATCCAATGGAAGAGAGGCCGATTGGCTGGGCCCATCCAATGGAAGAGAGGCCGATTGGCTGGGCCCATCCAATGGAAGAGAGGCCGATTGGCTGGGCCCATCCAATGGAAGAGAGGCCGATTGGCTGCTCCCTTCCAAAGGAGGAGAGGCCGATTGACTGGTCCCTTCCAATGGAGGAGAGGCTGATTGGCTGGTCCCTTCCAAAGGAGGAGAGGCCAATTGGCTGGTCCCTTCCAATGGAGGAGAGGCCAATTGGCTGGTCCCTTCCAAAGGAGGAGAGGCCAATTGGCTGGTCCCTTCCAATGGAGGAGAGGCCAATTGACTGGTCCCTCCCAATGGAGGAGAGGCCAATTGGCTGGTCCCTTCCAATGGAGGAGAGGCTGATTGGCTGGGCCCATCCAATGGAGGAGAGGCTGATTGGCTGGGCCCATCCAATGGAGGAGAGGCTGGTTTGTTCAGCCCATCCATAGGAGATATTTCTTTGACTTATCATGTAGGAAACACAGCAGCCATTTTTTACACAGCAGCTCCAACAAACTGAAATGCGGAGCAAAGTTATTATTACTCGTGGATTTTGGGATAAATGTTTATTTATTTACAGCTCAGTACCAGGCCATGGTTTTTTAAGATTGTCATGTTTGGGGGTGGGTGGAATCATGGGGTAGTGGGGATAAGCTTCCACTACCTATTAAATGCTCCCAATGACGTGTGTCTCAAGCAAGTCCGGCTCCTGGCCTTCACATGTGGCTTAGCTACTAAACCCGGTGGAAACGTTTCTACTGACAGGAGAAGGTCCAAAGGCGGGTTACTGGCGCTTCAGGCAGATGGGGCCATCAGCCCTGGTTTGCAACTCATGTAGGAGAAAGGAATCTCTGACCTCGAGCCCCTGCTGCCTTGTACAGTAGCTGTATGAGGAAGGCTTCGGGAGTAAACCCCGAGGGAAAAATCCAGAGCTGCAGTCGCTAAGGCAGTCCTATGTTGAGTTCAACACCGACTGGCAACTCCTGCGACGCCACTGGCTCCAAACTGTTTCGGTCTCTGCCATTTGTTTGGATTCATCAGCTGTGTGGAGAGGGGGAGTCTGCTGCATGGGCAACAACTTCTCTCCATATCGTACTGCCCTGGCGTGCGTATCAACTTCACCTTGCAGTGGTGACACTATACAGGCACTCCTGCTTCCCTTCATAGCATTGACACAACACTCGCTCGACTGATGTAAAGCATTGTGCCAGGGGTTGCTTCCAATGGTGGATCTCACTGTACAGCTACCACCAGCCCTGAGCTGGGAAGCCCCCAGTCAAAAAGGTCCCACCATGGTCTGCGTTCCTCATTGGGTGCACAGGAATTAAATATTTGCTGAACTGCAGACTGAAAGCGCTACACCAGGTGTGTGTTGGCACGTGGCCAAGTGGTTAAGGTGTTCATCTAGTGATCTGAAGGTCGCTAGTTCGAGCCTCAGCTGAGGCTGCGTGTGTGTCCTTGAGCAAGGCACTTAACCACACATTGCTCTGCGACGACACCGGTGCCAAGCTGTGTGGGTCCTAATGCCCTTCCCTTGGACAACATCGGTGGTGTGGAGAGGGGAGACCTGCAGCATGGGCAGCTGCCGGTCTTCCATACAACCCTGCCAGGCTTGCACCCTGGATATTACCAAGGCATAAATCCATGGTCTATCGAGACTAACAGAGGCCTACACACACACGAGGCAAGACAACAAAATGCAGGAGATCAGATCTAAAGCTGGGATGTCGGAACTTTTGGACGATAATGACAGGTCTCTCCGACAATCACCAAGCCGTCAGTGATGTCACAAAGACAGCTGTAATAAATGAGGAGCTCAAAAGACTTTATGTGGACACAGTCACCCTCCAGGAGACACATGCGGCTGACTAAAGGAGGAAGACTACACCTTTTCTGGCAAGGGGAGGGCCCTGACGAGGAGGAAGGCATCGTTGAAGATGATGGAACCAAGCATCAATTGGTCTGCGTGGTATCTCACTCTTCGCCTCAACATCACTGAAGGTCCAGTTACTCTTGTCAGTGTGAATACTCCCGCACTCTGAACCTCCCACATTTGAGGCAAAGGGTCAGTTTGATGAGAATTTTGCAGACCCCATCAGGAATAGCCCCCAACAAGGAACAACTTGTTCTCCTGGGCGACTTCATTGCCCAAGTGGGTGCAGATCTTGACTCCTGACCCTCCTGCCTAGGTCGCTTTGGCGTGGGCAAGATGAATGATTGTTGGTGTTATGCACCTGTTGTGATACCATAGTTGGATATAATACACCAACTGATACCTCCAGACCAAGTTTCAGCACAAGGCTTCCTGAAGACACCCTTGCTCCAGGCACTGGTACCAACTGGATTTGATTCTGGTCAGGTGCTCCTTCCTCGTGTTTTCGCACATTCCTACTACAAAACAGAGCGCGTCACAGACCACTCACTGATGTGTTGCAAGGTCAGAGTGCAATCAAGGAAACTCCATCGCACTGAATGAGAAGGGAGCCCTCGCATTGATGTCAGCAAGGTGACAGTTGGAGCAGTCGGCAGCTTGCTCAGCCCTTCAACGAAGTACTCAGCACCTCCGAGGGAATCTGCAGACGCTGCAAATTCAAACAACACACACAAAATGATGGTGGAACGCAGCAGGCCAGGCGGCATCTATAGGGAGAAGCACTGTCGACGTTTGGGGCCGAGACCCTTCGTCAGGACTAAGCACCTAGCAGCCTGGAAGCTCTGTCACAGAGAGATGGAACACCATCTACAGCATCGCTTTAGCTACCTTTGGGCAGCAGACCTCAAAAACAAAAGACTGGTTCAAAGCCAAATCCAACAAGACGACCCCAATTATTGAGGCCAAAATGTGCTACCCTTGTCAAGAGTAAGTGTTTGCTAACTGAGAGGCACCTGTAGATCCTCAGGACTGCTGGAGGTAAAGTTCAGCAGAGTGCCAGGCGCTGCACCAACAAGTACTGGATGCAGGTCGGTGAAGGTTTGCACTGACAGAGGTATGCATGATGGCATCAAGAAAGCTCATGGCCCCTCTCAGAGCACCCCTCAAATCCATCACTGGGGAAGCAATCACAGACGGGGAGATGGATAGAGTATTACTCTGTCCTCTGCTCGAGTGAAACTGTAACCATCTCAGCCCTGGGCACTATTGAGTGCCTGCTGACAATCGAAGATCTGGATGCAGAGTTGACCCGAGAGGAGTTTGGCCTCAGGGAAGGCACCAGGAAATTATGGGAACACAAAGTGCGCTGCAGACGCTGTGGTCAAATCAACACGTACAAAAGCTGGATGAACTCAGCAGGTCGGGCAGCATCCGTTGAAATGTGCAGTCAATGTTTCGGGCCGAGACCCTTCATCAGGACTCATGTCAGGGTCCTGACAAAGGGTCTCAGCCCGAAACATTGACTGCACATTTCAACAGATGCTGCCTGACCTGCTGAGTTCATCCAGCTTTTGTACGTGAGGAGATTATGGGATTGCCCGGTCCTAATCAAATAGCTTCTGACCTCCCTATTGCATGAAGTCTTCTGACAGGAAGGAGCTGTGTCACAGGATACGAGGGTCCAAGATCATTACCCTCTATGAAAGCAAAGGTGAGAGAAGAGACTGTAACGACCACAGGGGATCTCCCTCTTGAATGTTACTGGCAAAGTCTTCGCCCAGGTCTTCTTGGTCTGCCTACAGAAGTGGTTGGATGTGTCTAGCAGGAGTCAGAGTGGATTCTGTGCTGGAAGATCAACTGTGGACACATTTCCCCTCTCTGCCAACTCCAGGAAAAGTACAAACAACAAAAGAAGCCCCTCTACATTGTATTTATTGATCTCAGCAATACATTTGACTTGGTCAGCAGAGATGGGCTCTTTGAGATCCTCTCTAAGGTAGGCTGCCCACCAAGTCCACAGAGCATGATCAGATCCTTCCACAACAAGAAGAAGGGAACTGTGCAATACAACGCAGCTCTTCAGACCTCTGAGACATAGGTGGTGGGGTTAAGCAAAGCTGTGGTTCTTGCACTAACACTCTTCAGGACCTTCTTTGTAAGTGAGGGGATTTATCAGATAGCAGGCTTTTTAACCTCACCTGCCCAAAATCAATGTGCACGAGGCTATGAACAGAGACCTACTGTTTGTTGACGACGCAATAGTCACAACCCACACTCCAGAGCACCTCCAGAACTTGATGGATCACTTCTCCCAGGCCTGCAAGGAATTGCATCTGCTCATCTGCCTGAAAAAAACAAACGTCTTGGGACAAGAAGTGGAGGCACCCCCCATCATTACCATCAATAACTACAAAGTGGATGTTGTTCATCAGTTCAAATATCTGGGGTCCATCATCAATGAGGTGATACAGAGATTGCCGAAATGTATTGGGAAGGCTGAAACAACTTCAAACTCTCAGTCAGAACAAAGATGGCAGTGCACAACACTAGTGTCACTAGCACACTGTTGTACTTCAGCAAGACCTGGACAACGTATGCTAAGCAAGAGAGGGCTCAGCACGTTGCCTTTGTTGTATCTCGGGTATCTCCTGGAGAGACAGAATACCCATGCTAAGGTTCTCTCTTATGCTGGCCTCCCCAGTGTGTACACCTGCTCAGACAACCTTGGCTGCACTAGCTGGGCCACATGCAGGATGGCCACACCTCAAAAGACAGCCTCTCCGGTGAGCTGGAGAGAGCCGCTGGCCACCCATAATTGTGCTACAAGGATGCCTGCAAGTGGGACTTGAAGGTCATTGGACATCTACTTTAAGTCCTGGGAGGAACTTGCAGTCAACTGCACCAGGTGGGGAAGCACCCATAAATAACATGTTAAGTCAGGCGAGGAAATATTCCTGAAAATGGCAGAAGACAAACGGACCCATAGAAAGGAACGCTGCAGTTCCAGCAGAGCTGGGACCATGTATGGATGCGACCCTTGCAACAGAGACTGCCAGAGGGGGTCCACAAGAATGATCCCAGGAATGAAAGGGTTAACGCTTGAGGAGCGTTTAATGGCTCTGGGCCTGTGCTCGCTGGAATTTAGAAGAATGAGGGGGGATCGCATTGAAACCTGTTGAATACTGGAAGGCCTAGATAGAGAATGCAAGGATGTGCCTTTGGAATAGAGATAAGGAGGTATTCCTTTGGCCAGAGGGCAATAAATCTGTGAAGTTCATTGGCACAGATGGCTGTGGTGTCCAGGTCATCGGGTATTTTTAAAGCGAGGGTTGATAGGTTCTTGATTAGTAAGGGTGTCAAAGGTTACAGGGAGAAGGCAGAGGAATGGGATTGAGTGGGATAGTAAATCAGCCATAATGGAAAGGCGGAGCAGACTTGGTGGGCCGAATGGTCTAATTCTGCTCCCAGGTCTTATAGACTCAGACTGACTTTCTACTTTCTAATTGCCGTGCTTTGAAACCCTGTCCACGGGCAGAGGACTTAATGTTAAAGAAGGACGAGGACCTTCTTGGAATCCTGCTTTGGAAAAGGTTCAAAAGGTCAGTCATAGAGAAAAGGTAATTAACACAGAGATGGATTTAGCAGCTTTCAACTACTGCCAACTCATCGTAAAACTAATTACAGAGATCACTAGAATACAAAGGAAGGTCCTTAATCCCGTTATCAGCTCCGGCTCTAACCTGTGCATAACAGCTGAATCCCTCAATACACACTGAAGCCACGCCGGGCCTTTCCTGTCAATTAGACAATTGCTCAATAAACTCGACACAAAGCCAATGTTTGCTAAAAATAATTCTCTCATGCAGGGGAGTGGCTGGAAACAACTATCTCTGTTCTTCTCCAAGAATCCCTCTCTACGCCCTTTCTCCCCCACCCATCCTCCCGTCCTCTTACCATATACACCCCTTATCAAATTTATATCACTCAATCTCTCCTCGCTCCTCCCCTCACACTCACTCTCCTTCCCTCTCACTCCTATCCTCACTAATATTCAGTCACAAGCCTTCTCCTCCTCTCTCCCCTCACACAACCTCCACGCCCACCTGTCCTCTCTCCCCTTCATACAACCCCACGCCTCCCTCCCCTTCACATACCCTCCACCTTCCTCTCACCTTCACACACCCTCCACCTCCACCCCTCCTCTCTCCCCCTCACCCTACCCCCACCCCTCTCTCTCACACACCCTCCACCCTTCCTCTCTCCTCTTCAAACACCTCCACATCTCTCCCCCTCACACCACTCTACCCCCACGCCTCCTCTCTCCCCTTCACACACCCTCTACCTCCTCACCACCCCCTCACACACCCTCCAACCCTTCCCCTCCTCTCTCTCCTTCACAGCACTCTACCCCCCACCCCTCCTCTCTCCCCATCACACACCCTCCACCCCATCCCTCCTCTCTCCTCCTCACACACCTTCCTCTCTCTGCCTCACAAACCCTCCACCGCTCCCCTCCTTTCTCCCCCTCACACCCTTCACCCCACAGCTACCCCTCCTCTCTCCCCCTCACAGACCTTCCACCCCACCCCTTCTCTCTTCCCCTCAAACCCTCCACCCTTCCTCTCTCCCCTCACACTACTCCACCCTCCATCCCTCCTCTCTCCTCCTCTCACTCACTCTGCATCCTCTTACTTTCCTTCTCCCTCATATTGATTGTCCTCCCATTCCTTTTTTTCCTTTCCACTCATTCCCTCATTTCATCCCCTCACTCCCCTCTCCTCACACCCTTGTTCCTCACACAATCTACTCATTCACTCCTCTTTCACTCACTGTCCTTCATTGATGTCCTTCTGTACTTGGCACCCCTCTCTCTTGCTCAGTCCCATAAAACTATAAGACATAGGAGCAGAATTTGCCTCTAAGTCTGCTCCGCCATTTCATCATGGGTTGATATATTTTCTGCCTTAACCCCATCTCCTACCTATTCCCATAATCTTTGACTTCCTTACTAAAGTAGCTATCAACCTCTGATTTAAATATACTCACTCCCCCGTACCATGCAATGAAAACCTTTTGTTCTGTGTTCTACCCAGACAGATCATACCCCCGTAATCACGTCAAAATAATTCATTGAAAAAAATGAAGAATATTGTGTTACAGTTACAGAGGAATTTCAGTGCAGGTCAATGAATCCAGCAATGACAAGCAAGGATTGGAGAAGCAGAGAGTGAGGGGCAAGCAGGAAGGGAAAAGGCGAGGACGAGTCTACACTTCAGCGTGTGCAAGGTGTTCAGAGCTAAGCTGCAGAAACCTGAAAGAGGAGCGAGATCAGATCTAAAATTGTCAGAAGTGGAAAAAGCCTTGCGTGTCGGAAATGCGAAGTATCAGAATTGTGTTTAATATTACTGACCATGTGTCATGAAATCTGTTGTTTTGGTAAATAAGGATGTTGCCAGGACTGGAGGATCTGAGTTATAAGGAAAGATTGAAAAAGTTAGGACTTTATTCCTTGGAAAGTAGAAGATTGATGGGAGTTTTGAGTTTTGATAGAAGTGTACAAAATTATGAGGGGTAAAGGTAGGGTAAATGCAAGCAGGCTTTTTCCAGAGGTTGGCAGTGATTACATCTAGAGGTCATGGGTTAAGGGTGAAAGGTGAAAGGTTTAAGGGGAACATGAGGAGAAATTTCTTCACTCAGATAACTGTGAGAGTGTGGAACGAGCTGCCAGCACAACGGGTGCTCGTGAGCTCAATTTCAACATTTAAGAGAAGTTTGGATGGGAGGGGTATGGAGGGCTATGGTCCTGGTGCAGATCGATGGGAGTAGCCAGTTTAAATGGTTTCAGCATGGTCTAGATGAGCCAAAGGTCCTGTTTCTGTGCTGTACTTTGTTATGACTCTATGACTAATGGTTGCTTTATAAGCTAGTAAATTGGTTTATTATTGCTACGTGTACTGAAGCACAGTGAGTTTTCCAGGGCACTATACAGACCATTTCAGCACATCAGTACACTGAGGTGGTACAAGGGAAAAGCATTAACTGAATGAAAAGTAAACTGTTACAGTTACAGAGAAATTACAATGCAGGTAGACAATAAGGGGCAAGGTTTCAGCAAGGTGGATTGTGTGGCCAAGTGTCCATCTTATCAGACAAGGGGAATTTTCAATAGGTTTATAATAGTGGGATAGAAGATGTCCTTGAGCCTGGTGGCTCATGGTTTCAGGCTTTTGTATCTTCTGTCCGATGGGAGGAGAGAGAAGAAAGAATGTCCAGGGTGGGTGGGGTCTTTGGTTACGTCGGCTGCTTCACTGAGTCTGTGGAGGAGAGGTTGGTTGCTGTGATGGGCTGACCTGTGTTTACAGCTCTCTGAAGTGTCTTGTGGTCACAGGCAGTGCAGTTCAGACAGACAGACATACTTTATTGATCCCGAGGGAAATTGGGTTTTGTTACAGCCGCACCAACCAAGAATAGTGTAGAAATATAGCAATATAAAACCACAAATAATTAAATAATAATAAGTTAATCATGCCAAGTGGAAATAAGTCCAGGACCAGCCTATTGGCTCAGGATGTCTGACACTCCGAGGGAGGAGTTGTAAAGTTTGATGGCCACAGGCAGGAATGACTTCCTATGACGCTTAGTGTTACATCTCGGTGGAATGAGTCTCTGGCTGAATGTACTCCTGTGCCTAACCAGTACATTATGGAGTGGATGGGAGACGTTGTCCGAGATGGCATGTAACTTGGACAGCCCCATACCAAACTGTGATGCACCTGGACAGGATGCTTTCTGCGGTGCATCGATAAAGATGAGTGAAGGTCAAAGGAGGCTTGCCTAATTTGTTTTGCCTCCGGAGGGCATCGGTGTGCTTTCTTGGCTGTGACATTGGAAACGGGCCAGAATATTAAGCCCAAGCCACAAGATAACTCACGCCTGGAAACAATTCGGAAATGGTTGTAGTCACACTTTACGCACGGAGAGAAATAAAACATTGTGTTATATGGCATATACCCCTACATGGAAAACTTTCCAGATGCAAGTGGCCACAAAGAGCTAATGAATGCAAACCGGATAATGACCGTTCCACCCTTCATCAGCAGCAAAGTGACTTCACCCGCGACCGATTCACTGGGGACATGACTGCTGCTCAGCAGTTTGGCTTTCATCTCCTCCACCCAGGTGCTGGCTGTTTACCAGGATATTGCCTGGACTTGGGGGCCTGAGTTACAAAGCGAGGTCATGTAGACAGGGTCTTACGAGATCAAGAGGCAACCTGAAAGGCATATAAGATCATGAGGGGCGTAGACAGGGTGAAAAGCACATGGTTATTTTCCTGGGGAGGGGATGCCAAAAATAAAGAGGCAAGCATCCTAGCATAGCAGATAGCATACAGTGGTAGTGACTGGGATTCAATTCCCACCACTGTCTGTAAGGAGTTTGTAAGTTCTCACCATGACTGTGTGGGTTTCCTCCAGCGCTCCAGTTTCCTCCCACATTCCAAAGACAGACAGTTTCAGATTAGTAAGTTCTGGGCATGTTATGTTGGTGCCAGAAGCGGACTTCCTTCAGTACATCCTTGATGTAAAACGATGCATTTGACTGTATGCTTTAATATACAAATAACCTAATACAGCACATAAAGTAAGAACTGTGGGTTTCCTTTGGGTGCCCCTGAGAAATACTGTTAGCAGGTTAATTGATCACATGGGTATAACTAACTGGTGCGAGATCAGTGGGCTGGAAGGGCCTGTTACCATGTTGTATCTCTAAATAAATAGGAAATATTTTAAAGTGCAGATAGGATGTTCGGTTTTTGATGAAAGTACCTCTCCAGCTCACTTCCCAAAGGCGTTTCCATCAACTTCAAGGTACGGCGTGAGGGCGATTGAATACCTGTTGCTTGGATGGTTAGGTGTGGCTTTAACAACACCGTCAACTCTCAATCTCCACCCACAACAAAGTAACCTGCTTGATCCACCGCCCTGAACGCTCTCGGCCTCCACAGTGGCTCATAGTGTGACTGTCTACACAATGCTCTTCCAAAAGCAACTCCCAAACACGCTCACTCCAAGTATGAGGACCAACAGGCACAGAGGAACAACACTACCCACAGATACCCCTCCAAGCTGCACAACTCCCTAACTTATGAGACCATGAGATAGAGGAGCAGAACTCGGCCATTTGGCCCATCGAGTTTGGTCCACCATTTCGTCACGGCTGATCCATTTTCCCTCTCGGCCCCAATCTCCTGCCTTCTCCCCGTATCCCTTCATGCCCTGACTAATCAAGAATTTCTCAACCTCTGCCTTAAACATACCCAATGATGGCCTCCACAGCTGCCTGTGGCAAAGAATTCCATAGTTTCACCATACTCTGTCTAAAGAAATTCTTCCCCATCTCCACTCTGAAAGGACATCCCTCTATTCTGATGCTGTACCCTCTGGGCTTAGACTCGCCCACCATAGGAAATATCTTTTTCACATCCACTCTATCGAGCCCTTTCAACATTTGATTGGTTTCAAAGAGGTCACCCCTCATTCTTATGAATTCCAGTGAATAAAGCCCAGAGGCATCAAATGTTCCTCATATGCTAAGACTTTCAATCCCAGAGCCATTCTCGTGAACCTCCTTTGAACCCTCTCCAATGTCAACACATCCTTTCCTAGATAAGGGACCTGAAACTGCTCACAGTGCTCCAAGTGAGACCACCCCAGTGCTTTATAAAGCCTCAAACATTACATCCTTGCTTTTATATTCAAGTCCTCTTGAAATGGCATCTCATTTGCCATCCTCACCACTGACTCAACCTGCAAATTCACCTTTTGGGAATTCTACTCAAAGACTCCCACATTCCTTTCCACTTGAATTTTTGAATTTTGAATTTTCTCTCCATATTGAAAATAGTCAATTCTTACACTTCTTCTACCAAAGTGAGTGACCAGACACTTCCCAACATTGTAGTCCATCTGCCACTTTTTTCCCATTCTCTTAGTCTAAATCCTTCAGTAGCCATTTTGCTCCCTCAAAACTTCCTGCCACTCCATCTATCTCTGTATCATCCACAAACTTGGCCAAAAAGCCATCAATTCTGTCATCCAAATCACTGACATATAACATAAAAAGAAATAATCCCAATACAGATCCCTGTGGAAAACCACTGGTCAATGGCAGCCAACCATCTGCAGCTTAATCTGAAAAAGACTAAGGAGCTGGTGGTGGACCTGAGGAGGGCTAAGGCACCGGTGACCCCTGTTTCCATCCAAGGGGTCAATGTGGACATGGTGGAGGATTACAAATACCTGGGGATACGAACTGACAATAAACTGGACTGGTCAAAGAACACTGAGGTTGTCTACAAGAAGGGTCAGAGCCGTCTCTACTTCCTGAGGAGACTGAGGTCCTTTAACATCTACCAGATGATGCTGAGGATGTTCTACGAGTCTGTGGTGGCCAGTGTTATCATGTTTGCTGTTGTGTGCTGGGGCAGCAGGGTGAGGGTAGCAGACACCAACAGAATCAACAAACACATTCCTAAGGACAGTGATGTTGTGGGAGTGGAACTGGACTCTCTGACGGTGGTGTCTGAAAAGAGGATGCTGTCCAAGTTGCATGCCATCTTGGACAATGACTCCCATCCACTCCATAATGTACTGGTTAGGCACAGGAGTACATTCAGCCAGAGACTCATTCCACCGAGATGTAACACTGAGCGGCATAGGAAGTCATTCCTGCCTGTGGCCATCAAACTTTACAACTCCTCCCTCGGAGTGTCAGACACCCTGAGCCAATAGGCTGGTCCTGGACTTATTTCCACTTGGAATGATTTACTCATTATTATTTAATTATTTATGGTTTTATATTTCTACACTATTCTTGGTTAGTGCGACTGTAACGAAACCCAGTTCCCCTCAGGATCAATAAAGTATGTCTGTCTGTCTGTCTGTCTGTCAGAAAAGGCTCCCTTTATTCCCACTCTTTGCCTCCTGCTAATCAGCCACTACTTTATCGATCCTAGATTCTTTCCTGTAATACCAAGGGCTTGTAGTTTGTTAACCAGCCTCATGTGTGGTAACTTGTCAAAGGCCTTCTGAATACCCAGGTACACAACATCCACTGATTCTCCTTTGTCTATCCTGTTTGTTATTCCTTCAAGGAATTCCAACAGATTTGTTAAGCAAGATTTCCCATTGAGAAAACCATGCTGACTACAGCCTATTTTATCATGTGCCTTCAAGTACCCTGAAACTACATCCTTAACAATCGACTCCAGCATCTTCCCAGACACTGAGGTTAGACTACCTGATCTATAATTTCCTTTCTTCTGCCTCTCTCCTTTCTTGAAGTGTGAAGTGACATTTTCAATTTTCCAGTCCTCTGGAACCATGCCAGAATCAATTAATTCCTGAGAGATCGTTACTAATGTATTCACAATCTCTTCAGACACCTCTTTCAGAACCCTGGAGTGTACACCATCTGGTCCAGGTGACTTACCTACCTTCAGATCTTTCAGTTTCCCAAGAACTTTCTCCCTAGTAATGGGAAATTCACACACTTCTGCCTCCTGACAAAATTGCACTCCTGGCAGATAGCTTGTGTCTTCCACAGTGATGCAAAATACTTACCCAGTTTGTGTGCATTTCTTTGTCCCCCATTTCTATCTGTCCAGGATCATTTTCCAGCAGTCTGAAATCTAATCTCGCCTCTCTTTTACACTTTATATATCCAAAGAAACATTTGTTATCCTCTTTAATTTTATTGGCTAGCTTAACTTCAAATTCCATCTTTACCTTCTTAATTACTTTTTTGGTTGCCTACTTATGTTTCTAAAAGCTTCCCAATTCTCTAAATTCCCACTAATTTTGTTCTATTATATGGCGTCTCTTTGGTTTTTATGTTGGCTTTGACTTCTCTTGGTAGCCACTTTTGTGTTATCTTGCCTTTAGAATATTTCTTCTTTGGGATGTATATTATCCTGTGCTTCATGAATTGTTCCTAGAAATTCCAGCCATTGCAGCTCTGCTGTCATCCCTACTAGTCACAAGCAAGGAAACATTTACAGATGCTGGAAATCCAAGCAACACACTTAAAATGCTGGAGGAACCCAGCAGGCCAGGCAGCGTCTATGGAAAGGAGTACAGTCGACATTTCGGGCCAAGACCCTTCATCTCCAATCCTGACTGTACTCTTTTACATAGATGCTGCCTGGCCTGTTGAGTTCCTCCAGCATTTTATGTGTGATCACTGCTAGTGTTTCTTTCCAATCAATTTTGCCCAGTTCCTCTCTCGTGCCGCTGTAATTCCCTTTACTCCACAGTAGTACTGCTACATCTAACTTTAGCTTCTCCTTCTCAAATTGCAGGGTGAATTCTATCATATTATGGTCATTGGCTCCTCATGGTTCCTTTACCTTAAGCTCTCCAAACAATTCTGTTTCATTACTTATCACCCAATTAGTTTATTTGTTGGATGTGCATCAAAAATTTGAGATGTGTTATTTGCATCAATGATCAACGTTGTCCAAGGCCGAGCAAGCTTCCAGTCCATCGTTTACTAACTCCAACCTGTACGTCTTAGGAATGTGCGACCATTCGCCTGGCAGAAACCCCGGCTGTCATGAGGACAACATGCAAAGTCCTCACGGACAGAGCAGGAATTGAACCCTGATAGTTGGCACTGCAAAGAGTTGTGCTAAACACTGCACTACCATGCTACAGCTGTTTAAGAAGGCAGCTTACCTCAACCTTGGAGGGCAAGTAACAATGGAAAATAAAGGCTGGCTTTCTCAACCATGATCTCAGAAATGAAGTCAAAGTCGAGTTTCTTGTCATATGCCCTTACATGAATGTACAGTTGCAGAGGAAAACTTACATGCAGCAGCATCACAAACACTTAGTCGTACCAGAGTCTAGTATGATGTACTCCTAGGAGACTGTCTATCAGTGGTTCCTGTAGAGGCCAATCTGGGATTCAGACAGACAGACTTTATTGATCCCAAGGGAAATTGGGTTTCATTACAGTCGCACCAACCAAGAATAGTGTAGAAATATAAAACCATAAATAATTAAATAATAATAAGTTAATCATGCCAAGTGGAAATAAGTCCAGGACCAGCCTATTGGCTCAGGGTGTCTGACACTCCGAGGGAGGAGTTGTAAAGTTTGATGGCCACAGGCAGGAATGACTTCCTATGACGCTCAGTGTTACATCTCGGTGGAATGAGTTTCTGGCTGAACATACCCCTGTGCCTAACCAGTACATTATGGAGTGGATGGGAGTCAATGTCCAAGATGGCATGCAACTTGGACAGCATCCTCTTTTCAGACACCACCGTCAGAGAGTCCAGTTCCACCCCCACAACATCACTGGCCTTACGAATGAGTTTGTTGATTCTGTTGGTGTCTGCTACCCTCAGTCTGCTGCCCCAGCACACAACAGCAAACATGATAACACTGGCCACCACAGACTCGTAGAACATCCTCAGCATCATTCAGCAGATGTTAAAGGACCTCAGTCTCCTCAGGAAGTAGAGACGGCTCTGACCCTTGTTGTAGACAGCCTCAGTGTTCTTTGACCAGTCCAGTTTATTGTCAATTCGTATCCCCAGGTATTTGTTATCCTCCACCATGTCCACACTGACCCCTTAGATGGAAACAGGGGTCACCGGTGCCTCAGCCCTCCTCAGGTCCATCACCAGCTCCTTAGTCTTTTTCACATTAAGCTGCAGATGATTCTGCTTGCACCATGTGACAAAGTTTCCCACCGTAGCCCTGTACTCAGCCTCATCTCCTTTGCTGATGCATCCAACTATGGCAGAGTCATCAGAAAACTTCTGAAGATGGCAAGACTCTGTGTTGTAGTTGAAGTCCGAGGTGTAGATGGTGAAGAGAAAGGGAGACAGGACAGTCCCCTGTGCAGCCCCAGTGCTGCTGACCACTCTGTCTGACACACAGTGTTGCAAGCGCACGTACTGTGGTCTGCCAGTCAGGTAATCAATAATCCATGACACCAGGGAAGCATCCTCCTGCATCACTGTCAGCTTCTCACCCAGCAGAGCAGGGCGGATGGTGTTGAACGCACTGGAGAAATCAAAAAACATGACCCTCACAGTGCTCGCCGGCTTGTCCAGGTGGGCGTAGACACGGTTCAGCAGGTAGATGAAGGCATCCTCAACTCCTAGTCTGAGCTGATAGGCGAACTGAAGGGGGTCTAAGTGTGGCCTAACCATAGGCCGGAGCTGCTCTAGAACAAGTCCCTCCAGGGTCTTCATGATGTGGGAGGTCAATGCCACCGGTCTGTAGTCATTGGAGCCACTGGGGAGCGGTGTATTTGGTACAGGAACGAGGCAGGACGTCTTCCACAGCACAGGAACCCTCTGGAGACTCAGGCTCAGATTGAAGACATGGTGAAGTACTCCACATAGCTGGGGGGCACAGGCTTTGAGCATCCTGGGGCTGACACCATCTGGCCCTGCAGCCTTGCTTGGGTGGGGACGTTTCAGCTGTCTTCTCACCTGTTCAGCTGTGAAGCCCACCGTGGAGGTTTCAGGTGGGGGAGTGATGTAGTCACAAGAGCAGGGTGGGGGGCTGTGAAGAGGGGTAGGAGGGGAGAGTGGAGTATGTGTTGGTTGGGGGCTGATAACAGATGAATCATGTGAGGGATGGGCAGGGTCCACAGTGTTAAATCTGTTGAAGATTACTTACTCTGGTGGCTGAGGTTAGTAAACTGTCTTTTGGTTTTACAGTCCCTCCTTTAGCAGCTGCCACTTGTTCCCTGAAACAGGCATAGAGCATTATATAAGCAGCATTCACAAGAAAACAGACATAAACTATACACAGTGTTACAATAAAGAAGATAATAACGTTTCGGTGCAAAGTAATCAAGGTGGTCAGAGCATTGCTATTCTGCGGTAGTGATTACGGTTGTGCCAGCTGGTTCAAAAACTGAACGGTTGAACATAGAACACAGAAATCTTCAGCACAATACTGGCCCTTCGGCCCACTATGTTGTGCCGACCGTGTAACCTACTCCTGGCTGTGCTCGAACCTGGCGATGTCGGGCTTCAGGCTTCTGTACCTGTTTGATTTTAAAGAGACAAATATGCATTGAGCGCAGGTTGCATCTCTTACTCTCTGGGGTGCTGGTAAAGATAAGTTGGAAAAATTAATTCCCTCTGAATGAGGATATGAGTCATTTGCTGTATAACTACCTGCAAATATGTGCGGACTCCCTGAAGTTTGCTGACATCCGATCTTTGCTGCTGACACATCTCTAATCCCACTGCTACATTCTTCACCGTTTTCAAAAAGAGGCATAAGTAATGATAAGGCTGGATATAAAATTAACCTTTGTCATTCAAAACTACTGTATCAATAGAAACTGAGCTGAGATCCCTGACAATGGTGTCTCCAGATTAACACCACTTGACAGGTTCGTAGTGGCGCTCAGGGCCCACACAAGTCAAACCAACCTGAGCCCTCTTGGTTTTGCCTCCCCTACCCTGACGAAAAGACTGTGATTATTCACCTGATCAATGCCCCTCATGATGTGATAAGCATCTGTTAGATCATGCCTAATACAGGTTTATAAAATAATGGTATTAATAATAATAAATTGATGCTATATTATTAATGATTCATTTGTGGGTGTGGAAGGGGATGATGGGGGGTTTGGGGTTCAAGTGAGAGGATATCAAGAACATGAAAAAAATAGGAACAGGAATAGACTAGTTGCCCCTCAAGCCTGCCCCACCAGTTTAAGATGAACATGGCTGATACGTGCTGGTCTCAACCTCCATGCCAGTGTCCTATAATCATCGTTCAAATATTCTTTTATCTCCACCTTTGATATACTTAATGATCTGGCCTCCACTACCCTCAGGGGCAGAGATTTACCATCCTGTGAGAGTTTGCTCCCTTCCCCTCTGTAGGTGCCGCCTTGACTTGCTGAGTTCCTCCAGCATTTTGTCTGTGTTGCTCAGGATTTCCAGCATCTGCTGAATTTTGTGTTGACATTCTGTGTGCATTGGTCCCAGTGGCCCAAGTCCCCTCCAAACCATTCCAACCCACCTACTTGTCCAAATGTCTTTTAAACATTGTAATTACACCCAACTCCACCAAATACCCTCTGAGTGAACAAGTTGCCCCTCTCCTTTAAATTCTTCCCCTCTTTCCTTAAACCTCTGCCCTCTTGGTTTTGCCTCCCCTACCCTGGCGAAAAGACTGTGATTATTCACCTGATCAATGCCCCTCATGATATGCTAAACATCTGTTAGATCACCCCTAATACAGGTTTATAAAATAATAATAAAATTAAAAAATTGATTATAATAAATTGATGCCATATTATTAATCATTTGTTAACGTTATATTATTAACAATACATCGTATCAATACAGGGAAAACAGCCCCAGCCAATAGAGTCCCTCCTGATAACTCAAACCTCGCCAGTCTCGGCAGCATACTTGTGAATCTTCTCCACACCCTTTCCAGCTTAATTCAATTTCTAAGCTGCAAGATTCATTATTGTTTAATCTTATTTCCAGTACACAAGTGTAAATGAGAATGAAATAATTGTTGCTCTGGATCAAGTAAAGAACACAATAATAATTTTAATAAGCCGCAATATACGTAAACACTTAAGAGAGTGTCAGGATTTTAGAGGAGGCCTGGCCCAAGCACAGAGCAGCGGAGACGATTCAGCAGTGAACGAAAACTTTAATAATAAGCTGCAAAGTAACGAGCCACCGCGGGCCACAGAACAAAAGTGAACAAATACTAACCCCAACAAAGCAGAAAGGTAACCAGTGGCCAGGAACAACTGGTTGAGGCTGGCTGTGTGCCTATGAAAACTTGCTCTGCTTTCCCAAGCCAAAACCCATGGATGAACCAGGAGGTTCGTAGCCTGCTGAGGGCAAGCCCTGTAGCACTTAAGCCTGGCGATCCAGGTCTGCTTAAGAAAACCAGGTATGACTTGCGGAGGGCTATTTCAAGAGTAAAGAAACAATTCTGGGAGAGGTTGGACATGATATCGGATGCACATCAACTCTAGCAGGGTTTGCAGGCCATTACTTCCAACAAAGCAAAACCCAACATCATCAACGGCAGCGATGCTTCACTGCCAGACGAGCTCAATGCCTTTCATGCCCACTTCGAAAGGGAGAACATAACTACAGCTGTGAGGATCCCTGCTGCACCCGGTGACCCTGTGATCTCTGTCTCAGGGGCTGATGTCAGGCTGTCGTTCAGGAGGGTGAACCCTCACAAGACGGCAGGCCCCGATGAAGTACCTGGCAAGACTCTGAAAACTTGTACCAGCCAAAGACGCTTTCAATCTCTCACTGATATGGTTGGAGGTCCCCCCCTGCTTCCAAAGGGCAACAATTATACCAGTGCCCCAGCAGAGTAGTGTGAGCTGCCTGAAGGACTATCATCCAGTAGCACTCATATCTACGGTGATGAAATGCTTTGAGAGGTTGGTCATAGCTAGAATCAACTTCTGCTTCAGCGAGGACGTAGACCCACTGCAGTTTGCCTATCGCCACAATAGGTTTATGGCAGACACAATCTCAATGGCTCTTCACACAGCCTTACATCACCTGGACAATACAAACACCTACGTCAGGATGCTGTTCAATGACTGTAGCTCAGCGTCTAACATCATAATTCATTCAGTTCTGATCAGAGAGCTACAAGACCTGGGCCTCTGTACTCTGCAAATGGATCCTCGACTTCCTAACCAGAAGACCACAATCTGTGCGGATTGGCAGTAACATCTCCTCCTCACTGACGATCAACACTGTCGCCCCTCAGGGGTGTGTGCTCAGCCCCTGCTCTACTCTCTCCACAGCCATGACTGTGTGGCTAGGCATAGCTCAAATACCATCTATACATTTGCTGATGACACAACCATTATTGGTAGAATCTCAGATGGAGACAGATTTGCCAGCTTGTGGAGTGGTGTCACAGCAACAGCCTAGCACTCAACGTCAGTAAGATAGTGGACTCCTGAAGGTGTAGAACGAGGGAACACAAACCAATCCTCATAGAGGGATCAAAAGTGGAAAGAGTGAGCAGGTTCCTGGGTGTCAAAATCTCTGCAGATCTCACCCGGTCCCAACATATCAATGCGGCTATAAAGAAGGCAGCTCAGTGGGTATATTTCATTAGGAGTTTGAGGAGATTTGGTTTGTCACCTAAAACACTTGAAACTTCTATAGATGTACTGCGAAGAGCATTCTGACAGGAAGCATCACTGTCTGAAATGGTGGGGAGGGGGGGCTGCTATTGCACAGGATGGTAAGCTACAGAAAGTTGCAAAATTAGTCAGCTCCAATATGGGTACTAGCCTCTGTAGTATCCAAGACGTCTTTGAGGAGCGCTGCCTCAGAAAGGCAGCACCTATTATTAAGGACCCCCATCACCCAGGATGTGCCCTCTTCTCATTGTTACCGTCGGGAAGGAGGTACAGAAGCCTGAGGGCTCCCACTTAGTGATCCAGAAACGGTTTCTTCCCCTCTGTTATCTGACTCCTGAATGGACATTGAACCAATGAACACTACCTCACTTTTTAAAATTATTTCTGTTTTTTTCCCTCAATTTTTAATTTAACTATTTAACTTACACATATATACCTTGTGTAAGTGATTTTGTTTATTTTTTCTATATTACCATGTATTGCGTTGTAATGCTGCCACTAAGTTAACAAATTTCACGACATACGCTGATGATATTAAACCTGATTCTGAATCTGGTTGAAGTGAGTGAATAAGGACTGTGGAAGAGAGCTGGGTTTAAGTAAGATGTTGGAAACAAATGTCAAGTGACTCCTGTTAGCTGAGTGGAGACTGGTAGGTGCCTGCTTGTGTAGGCCTGACATACAGCTTACATACGTAGATTGATTGCATGTCCATAAAGTGCACAGGAGTGACTGAGCTCTTGGGAGTGGGACAAACAGTCCATGGGCAGGTTGTGTGGGATTCTTCATGATGTTAGTGGCACTTTTCCAGCACCTTTCTGTATATGAGTCCTTGATGGCGGGTAGGCAGGTGACAGTGATGCGTTGGGTAGTTCTGACTACCCATTGCAGAGACTTCCTGCCTGCTGCAAAGCAGTTTCTTCCTCCTCCCAAGATCTGGGTGCCAACCGCATCCAGTCTCGCCTTGGTAGAGACTTTCAGCCAGTAAACAAATTGTCTGTCACCCCATCACATTGGGCTGCAGAGAAAATGATTTTATGGGCTCAATGACAAAGCGGGATTCATTGATTTGAGTCTATAAATCAGGCTAACACCCCAGAGCAGTACAGCACAGAGGAAGAGAACTTCTTCCAATTCCAGTTCTCCCAAGGGTGACATGATGGTATAACAGACAGTGTTACACTTGCCAATGACAGAAATTGCTGCTACTGTCTGTAAGGAGTTTGTTCACTCTCCGCAGGACTGTGTGGGTTTCCTCTGGGTGCTCTGGTTTCCTCCCACATTCCGAAGATGTACCAGTTAGGGTTAGTAAGTTGTAGACATGCCACGCTGGTGCCAGAAACATGGCGACATGTCCAAGATGTTGGTGAGGCCTAATTTGGTGTATTGTATGCAATTCTGCTCACCTGCCTTGAGGAAAGACATCAAATAGATTGAAAGAGTCCAGAGAAAAACTGCAAGGATATTGGTTGAACTTAAGGCACTGAGTTTTAGGGAAAGCTTCAATAGGGTAGGACTTTATTCCCTAAAGTGTAAGGGAATGAAAGGAGGTTTGATAGAGATGTACAAAATTATAAGGAAGATACATGGTGTAAGTGCAAGCAGGCTTTTTCCACTGAGACGAGGAGAGGTCATGGGTTAAGGGTGAAAGGCGAAATGTTTAAGGGGATCATGAGGGGGACCTTCTTCACTCAGAGGGTGGTGATAGTGTGGAACAAGCTGCCAACAGAAGTGGTGGATGCAGGCTTGATTTCATCAATTATGAAAAGTTTGGACGTCCATGGATGGGAGGAGTATGGAGATCCAGCTGTGGGTTGATGGGACATGGGAGAGTAACAGTTTGGTATGAACTAGATGGGCTGAAGGGCCTGTTTCTATGCTGTAGTGCTCTATGACTCTATGATATTTGTGGCCTGCCCCCAGCACATCCTCGGACAGTGTTATTCATTGACGTGATTGTCACATGTTGTATGTTTGAATGTAAGTTTGACAAATAAAACTAATCTTTTTTAAAAATCTAAAATTAGACATGAACAGTCTTGGGTCAAAACTAAACACTCCTTTCTACTCTTTCTAAAAAGGGTAGGCCACTCTTCACAAGACAATTCCTTGATGAACATCACTAACAGCTTGGTCATTATCACATAATCGTTCAAGGTGAGTTACTTGGATATTGTCTGCAATGATATTAAGGTACTGTGAGGTCGCTGGAGACAATTTAGGCAAACAGCTTGATCCCTAATTCTCACTGAAAGCTGGTGCTCAGTTTTAAAATATACAGCAACTCATTAATGCATGGAATTCTTGCCAATCAACTGCAGGAGATTAGTAACATAACAGATTTTGCAGATGTTGGAAATCCAGAGCAACACACACAAAATTGCTGAAGGAATTCAGGAGGTCAGGCAGCATCTATGGAAGGGAATAAACAGTCAACATTTCGGGCTGAGATGCACTGTCAAGACTGGAAAGGAAAGGGGTGGAGAAGCCAGAACGTGAAGGTGGTGGCAGGGAGGAGGCATACAAGCTGGCAGGTGATGTGAACCCAGGTGAGGAGGAAGGTAAGGTGGCTGGGGGAGAGGGGAATGAAAGAAGCTGGGAGATGATAGATCGAAGAGGTAAAGGGTTGAAGACGAAGGAATCTGATAGGAGAGCAGACAGTGGGCCATGGAAGAAAGGAATCGAGGGGGAGAATCAAAGAGAGGAGACGGACAGGTGAGGGGAAGAGGTGTATTGTACCCTGTGCTCCTGATGTGGCCTAATCTACATCAGTGAGACTCAGCTCTGAAGGGTCTCTGCCAGAAACGATTTATAGTAATTTAATATTATTTTGAAGGGAAGTATAATCTGAGCACTGTTAACTTTGGGAATACTGCATCCCAGTGAAGTGTGGGATGTTTAGTTACTGAGCAAGGTCAACAAAGACACAGAGAGTGTCCCTGTGTTCAGAGAGGCTGTGAATCAGAGGATAGAACAGCAGGCAGAGGATGTAATACCCACATTGAGAGCTGGATGAGCAGCTGCGATCATTCTGAATGATAAAACAGATTCCTTTTCTTCCATGGAATATAGAACATTACAGCAGAGTATGGACTCTTCAGCCCAAAATGTTGTGTTGACACTTTAAACTACTCTAAGATCAATCTAACCCTTCCCTCCCACATAGGCTATTTTTTTCCTTCATCCAAGTACTTAAATCTAAGTCTCTTAAATTTCCATAATGTATGTGCCTCTGTCACCACTCTTAGCAATATGTTCCACACTCCCTTTCTGTGTCAAAAAACCTACCTCTGACATTCCCTCCATTCTTTTCTCCAATCACCTCAAAGTTGTGACCCTTAAATTAGCCACTTCCGCCCTGGAAAAAAAGAGTCTCTGTCCACTCTATCTGTGCCTCTTATCACCTTGTACACCTCAATCAAGTCACATTTCATTATCTTTCACTCCAAAAAGAAAAAAGCCCTTCTTTGCATCTTCGGTCCTGTGGGTTGGCACGTCTTATGGCCACATTAAATTTCCCTTAGTGTCGAGATAAGGGGTAAAATCCACGGAGTTGATATGAATATGTGGAGAATTTATTACTAGAGTTCCAGTGATCCAGGCTATTTCTGCTGGTGTCCGTAAGGATTTTGTACCTTCTCCCTGTGACTGCTTGTGGGTTTCCTCCACATTCCAATGATGTACTGGTTAGTAGGTTAATTGGTGACATGGCTGTAATTGAGTGGCTTGGGCTCATTCAGATAGGATTACAGTCGTACAGTATGGAAGCAAGACCTTAAGCTGGAAGAGTCCATGCCAACCAAGATGTCCATCTAGCCTCTTCCCATTTGTCCACATTTGGCCCATATCCCATTTGAACCTTTCCTATCCACATACTTGTTCAAGTTTCTTCCCAATATCGTTAATGCACCTGAATCCTCCACTTCCTCTGGCCTCTTGTTCCATCTACATTCCACCCTCCTGGTGAAAAAGGTGCCCCTCAGGTTCATATTAATTCTCTCCCCTTTCACCTTAAACCTGTGCCCTCTGGTTTGTGATTCCCCAAACCCTGGGAAAAAGCACACTCACGCCCATGATTTAATATGCCTGTATAAGATCATCCCTCATTCTCCTCCGCTCTAAGGAATAAGGTCCTAGCCTGTCCAATCTCTCCCTATAACTCGGGCCCTCAAGTCCTGGCAACATCCTCAAGAATCTTTTCTAAATCCTTTCCAGCTTACCAAACTCTACAGATGAGGTCATAAGGGCAACCTACAGAGGAAGCTGATTGCTGAATCACAGGAAAATATTTAGTGCAAATCCCTAAATCTTAAATTTGGAAACAGTAATTTCTGGGCTGTCACCATGAAGGAGTATTTCAATCCATCTGTGCATTTTCACAGCTTAAAACTATAATTGAAACAAATAAGCCACAGCTATCACAACTCTCAACTGTAAACAGTGAGTGTGTAACTCTGTGTAGATACTTGAGTACGATGCTGTCCTAAGGGTTTGTCTACTGCTGGGTCCCCAGGTGGCTGATCCAGGATCCACATATTCTCAGGTACTTCCAGATTGCCTCAGGACTTAGTCCAGAATGTTAGGGTGGACGCCCTTACTGGAGGATGCCTGCATGTGACTTTGTTTAACATGGGGAAGTTGAAGCACAGGCAACCATCATGCAGACCTTGACAGATTGGGGTCAGGGTCCAGTGGTAGGGAGTCCAATACATCAGGGGACCCTTCATTACTGCAGCTTTCCTCTGCTTTCAACGCTGCTCTACCTTCTACCAGCTCCACCACTGAGGTCTTGGTTGGACCACTTTTTGCCTGGAACCTCCCCCTTGACCTTACCACCAGGGTGACCCTACCAGGAGCTAAGTACCAGGTGGATAAGCGGCAAACGGCATCGCCCTCGGGATCTCAGGAACTCACAAGCCCCTCTACCATGACAAGCGATGAACCTTGGAGCAGACTGGAAATATGTAGCTGCCTTGCCTGTGGGTGAAATCAGAGAACAGGATAGGAAGAACTGGGTCGGTAAGAGGTGACACAGGAATATAAAAACACAAAATGCTGGCAGAACTCAGCGGGCCAGACAGCATCTATGGGAGGAGGTAGTGACGACGTTTCAGGCCGAAACCCTTCATCAGGGTTTCATCATGACTCCTGATGAAGGGTTTCGGCCCAAAACGCCGTCACTGCCTCCTCCCTTAGATGCTGTCTGGCCTGCTGAGTTCTGCCAGCATTTTGTGTTTTTATTTATTTCCAGCACCTGCAGATTCACTCGTGTTGACATGGGAATATAACACTGCCTGCTGAACTGCAGATCATAACTGATAACACAATCTTAAACTCAGCAAAACAATCCCGCAAGATGGAGCCATACCTGGAGATATCCTATAACCCAATGTCCTGCCAAGGAGACACGTGCGAGATGTATGGTGGAGAGCCCTTCGACTGGTTGCATCACAGCCTTGTATGAAGACTCCAATGCAGTTCATTGCAGGAGGTTGCAGAAGGCTGTAGACTCAAACAGGTCCATCATGGGCCCAGCCCTCCAACCATCAAGGACATCATCAAAAGAAACTGCCTCGAGAAGGTGACATCCACCACAAAGGACCTCGTCATCTAGGACGTGTCTTCTTCTCATTATTGCAATCAGGGAGGAGGTACAAGAGACTGAATCCCCACACCAAATGCTTTAGAACAGCTTCTTCCTCTCCACCAGCAAACTTCTGAACGGTCCATGAACACTGCCTCATTATCCCTTTCCCACACTGTTTTATTTTTGCAATGTCTTTGATATCTATGTCTTTGCACTGCACGACTGCCACGAAACAAAAACATTTCACAACATATATTGGTGAGAATGTGATTCTGAGGTGGAAGAAAGGACAAGCAGGGAGGCATGAATCCCAGAGCCTGGAGACCTGGAAGCTGCAGACAAAGAAACAAAGGGTCAGGTTGGAAGGATACACAGAGGGCCAGGTTTGAAGGATACACAAAGGGTCAAGTTGGAAGGATACACAGAGGGTCAGGTTTGAAGGATACACAAAGGGTCAGGTTTGAAGGATACAGAGAGGGCCAGGTTTGAAGGATACACAGAGGGCCAGGTTTGAAGGATACACGAAGGGTCAGGTTGGAAGGATACACAGAGGGCCAGGTTTGAAGGATACACAAAGGGTCAGGTTTGAAGGATACAGAGAGGGCCAGGTTTGAAGGATACACAGAGGGTCAGGTTTGAAGGATAGACAAAGGGTCAGGTTGGAAGGATACACAGAGGGCCAGGTTTGAAGGATACACAGAGGGTCAGGTTGGAAGGATACAGAGGGTCAGGTTTGAAGGATACACAAAGGGTCAAGTTTGAAGGATACAGAGAGGGCCAGGTTTGAAGGATACACAGAGGGTCAGGTTGGAAGGATACACAGAGGGCCAGGTTTGAAGAATACACAGAGGGTCAGGTTGGAAGGATACACAGAGGGCCAGGTTTGAAGGATACACAGAGGGCCAGGTTTGAAGGATACACAGAGGGTCAGGTTTGAAGGATACACAGAGGGCCAGGTTTGAAGGATACACAGAGGGTCAGGTTGGAAGGATACACAGAGGGCCAGGTTTGAAGGATACACAGAGGGCCAGGTTTGAAGGATACACGAAGGGTCAGGTTGGAAGGATACACAGAGGGCCAGGTTTGAAGGATACAGAGGGCCAGGTTTGAAGGATACACAGAGGGCCAGGTTTGAAGGATACAGAGGGCCAGGTTTGAAGGATACACAGAGGGTCAGGTTTGAAGGATACACAGTCTGCCAATAAAGTGTAGTCTGGAACAGTACAGCACAGTACAGGCCCTTCAGCCCATGATGTTACACCAACCATTAAATTTCAAATTCAATCTAATCCTTCCCTCCCACATAGCTCCCCCCATTTGTGCTGGGGGGTTGTTAGGTTGGAGAAGGCAGCAATGGATCTACGGAGGGCTGTAACTGTAAATTTCGTCCATTATCAGACTGGAAGCCAAAGTAGGTCACCAAGCACCAGGGAGATGTGTAATTGGGTCCTGGTGTGAAACAGGACATTAAAACCAGGGCTTTGGATGACCTCACATTTATTGTATTTTAATTCTAGGTTCCTAATGATTTTCAACTCTGCCTAATTCAGAGGGGCTGATCAGAAACAGCAGCAGCTTCAGCAATGTCTAACGCTGGGGATACACTGATCAAGGGAATTAAATAAAACACAGCTGTATACAAAACATACAAAGTGCACAGACAGGAACATATACACATGCACATACACAAAACATATATACTGTAAAGACACACATACACAAATAGACATGCACACACTCACAAATGCACAGACACGTTCCACATACACACTCTCATACACAGACATACATAGGGACACAAATATTTAGACACAGGGACAAGTACATATGTTCATCAGGTATGCACACACACACAAAGAACACACCTTCACTCACATACATATAAAACAGCACCCAGACTGAACTCCCACATACACACAAACACAGACAAATTCACACACCCCATGAACACAAGCAATCTACAAACTCATAGAGAGACACCCACAATCATACACACACACCCTCAAACATACACAGGCCCTACAAGGATACACACACACACACACCCATACCCTAAGCTCATGGCTTGCTGAAGCTAGGTCTGATGTGAGGCTAACATGAGCCATCGAGTCTGCGGTTCCCTTGGCAACCGTATTAGTATTTAATTTGCCGAAACCACGAGCAGATGTTGTGTGTGAGGGGGTTTGAGGGCTGGCAGCTCCACGGCGAGGAAGAGGGAGCGAGAGAGAGGAGCAGAGTGAACGAGAACGAGAGAAAGAAAGAAATGTCAATTTAAATAAAACAATCTCAGCCCTCTAAGACCCGGGACCGCAATATAGCAGTGGAGATTATCGAACACTCGGTGACTTGGCAAGAAGAAAGACATTTTCACATCAAACCGAGGAAGGGGAAGAGCAGGAATCGCCGGGTGCCTCATCGAACCTCTTCCCCACGACTGATGATCCTGTCAACTCTCCATCGCAGAAGATAATTGTTTTTACACACATTTATTTGCAAATCCATCTCTCTCAACCTGCGAGCAGAATGAGCGTCTGCAGGAGACGGTGCAAGAGGCAGCTGACTAAAGTAGCCCGCTTCTTCTTCAGGTTTCTGACCGGCACTTTGAGCCAAGGTAGGAGAGCTTTTGTTTCAGGTCATGTCCCTTCGTGGTCTTTCCCCCTTCCTGCTCGAGCCTCTGATGTGTGGCTATTTGACCAGGAGACAGGAGAACCCGGAGTGATGGGAAAGCTTTTTGAAAGAGTTACAACAGGGCTGGAGGGTGAATACCCTTACTCTGCCGTAATATCTACCAAACGGTGACATTATGATTATATTAACTGTACAATTAGCGGTGATGTGAATTTAGTTATCTTAATGAGAAATCTATTTTAATGTAACCTCACCTTACGCAGAGCACGGTAAGACTGAAGGGAGATTTTTTTGTGGGGGGTGTCAGATGGGACTTGGGTGGTGGGTGTCTTTTTGCGCCCCCCCCCCCCCCAAGTATAGTTGACTCTGCCTTATAACCTCCTTGCAAAGGGTTGCCGAATCTTTGCTGCAACCCTGCCCTTCCATCTCTCTTCACCCACCCCGACACGTTGACAAGGTTCGATAGGGGCCCTGGGGCCAATCCTCGGTGACTGGGGCATCTTGTACCACCCACTGTGATACAATTCATCAGTTCTGATGTTAAAGGAGCCGACACCACTTTGTGTGGAATCAGGGCTTTGTTCTTCACGGATTCTGTCCGTGTTGGGTTTGTTTTATCGCGCGGTGTGGAGTGAGCTTTAAAGTACTGTCTCCTTACAGTCTACTGGAAAATGACTGGTGGGACAGTGTGGAGCAAGCTTTACAGTTGTTAATCTTGCTGTGTGGAACAGGATGGAGCGAGGTCTCCGCTGTATTGAATGTATACAGTCCGTGTGTAAGGTGTGTTTGATGAGAGGCTTTGCGGCTATCGTAGTTCCGTTTCTGTTTCATACCGTTACCGGGCAAGATGTGCCTGATAGCGCCAAGTGCCAGTTGGTGCAGTGGCGGTGCTGGATCTGCTCATGGCACAGCGTGCAGACAGTAGAGGCACTGTCTCTCAGCACCAGAGACTCCGCAAGCATCGGGCTGGGTAACTTCACCCACGTCACCTCTGAACTCACCCCACAGCCTACAGACCCACTTGCAAGGACTTTTACAACTCATTTTGCCGGTATTTTTAAAATGTGCACAATTTGTCTCCCTTTGTTTGTTTGTCAGTCTTTGTTTTGTGTAGTTTTTCGAAAATTCCGTTGTATTTCTTTATTTTCCTGCAAGAATCTCAGGATAGTACATGGTGGCGTACCTGATGGATAATAAATTTCACCTGACTTCAGCCCCGATGCCATTCTGCACTCCCTCCAAGCGCTCAGTTTGTCTCCCATCCCTGAGATGTACACATTGGAAGGTTACTGGGCCATTGTAGACCATTCCCAGCTTGTAGGTGAGGGCCGGAATCTAGGGAGAGTCAGCCTATCAGAATCACGTTCAAAATGGCCAAGTGTGTCGTAAAATTTGTTTTTGCGGCAGCAATGCTATACAATATGTAACAATAGAGAAAACAACTGAATTACGGTAATATATAAATAAACAAATGTTTAGTCTAACAATCATATAAGTAGTGCAAAAATAAAAATTAAGAAGTAGTGAGGTAGTGTTCATGGGTCCAATGTCCATTTAGAAATCGGATGGCAGAGGGGAACAAGCTGTTCCTGAATCGTTGAGTGTGTGTCTTCAGGCTCCTGTACCTCCTTCCTGATGGTTGCAATGAGAAGGAGGCCTGTCCTGGGTGATGGGGCTACCTAGTGATGGGCGCTGCCTTTTTGAGGCACCACTCCTCGAAGATGTCCTGTTTAGTATGGTGGCTGATGCCCATAAAAGTTCGCAATTCTCTGCAACTTACTTAGTTCCTTGTTCTTTAGCTTCCCCACCCATGGTGGTGCAGCCAGTCAAAATGCTCTCCATGGTACATCTGTAGACATTTGCGAGCATGTTTGAAAATGTGTGAATAAAATGGAACAATAGATTCCACTAATGCTATAACGATAGGATTAGTGCCAATGGGCAGTAAATGGTCAGCATGGGCATGATGGGCTGAAGGGTATGTTTCTGTTCTGTATCTCTCTATGACTTGGAGATTTACAAGGACGTTGCCAGGGCTTGAGGACCTGAGTTAGAGGGGAAGGTTGAATAGGTTAGGATTTTACTCCTTTCAACATTGGAGAATGGTGGTGGGGGATGTGCGGGGTGTGAAGAGTGTTCGGAGATCTTGTAGAGATACTCAAAATTATAAGAAAAATTATAAGGGTAATTACATTTAGGCTTTCTCCTCAAGTTGAATCACTTCACCTCTTTCAGTGGCACTGGCTGACAGAGGGAAGCACTGGTCTGGTACAAATGATTTTTCTCTGTGTAGTTAGGACAGCTGCAGTGAGAGTGATAGAGGCCCTTTCCTGAAGGCCAATGATGAACCAGATGGGTGTTAATGTCCAATGTTCAGTTTATGGTCAGTGCTGCTGAGGCCGGTGATTTCCATCAAAAATCTGGGTAGGTTTGATTACTCAAACTAGGACAGGATTTCAACAGGATCAACCAGCCTGGGCTTTTGGCAGATCCAGTAACTATGATGGAACTTTATCACTGTTAAACCTGCCCTGGGAGTATGTGATGGGACAGTGTAGAGGGAGCTTCACTCTGTATCTAACCCGTGCTGTCCCTGTCCTGGGAGTGTGTGATGGGACAGTGTAGAGGGAGCTTCACTCTGTATCTAACCCGTGCTGTCCCTGTCCTGGGAGTGTGTGATGGGACAGTGTAGAGGGAGCTTCACTCTGTATCTAACGCATGCTGTCCCTGTCCTGGGAGTGTGTGATGGGACAGTGTAGAGGGAGTTTCACTCTGTATCTAACCCGTGCTGTCCCTGTCCTGGGAGTGTGTGATGGGACGGTGTAGAGGGAGCTTCACTCTGTATCTAACCCGTGCTGTCCCTGTCCTGGGAGTGTGTGATGGGACGGTGTAGAGGGAGCTTCACTCTGTATCTAACCCGTGCTGTCCCTGTCCTGGGACTGTGTGATGGGACAGTGCAGAGGGAGCTTCACTCTGTATCTAACCCGTGCTGTCCCTGTGCTGGGAGTGTGTGATGGGACAGTGTAGAGGGAGCTTCACTCTGTATCTAACCCATGCTGTCCCTGTGCTGGGAGTGTGTGATGGGACAGTGTAGAGGGAGCTTCACTCTGTATCTAACCTGTGCTGTCCCTGTCCTGGATCATTCTGGTTAAATTATTCATTTGTATGGCAAGTGAAGGGAAAACAGTTGATTTGAAAGTGACTGATGCCTTAACATCATGTCTCTGGTATAAATATGAAACATCAAATTAGCGAGTCTGAGAAATGGCAGAAAGCCAAGATCTAAAGGGAATATAATCCCATAAAATATTCAATCCCTAATTAAAACACGGCCAACTAAGAATAGTTAATAACATCATTTTTCTTTCGAAACTTCCTGCAAGCTGCTTCATCAGACCTTACATTGAATTAGTCCCTGTCACTGGCTTCAGTGGGTCTGTCAATAAGTTCTAACTGGTTCGACAGGATGCAACATCAAAGAAAAAGTTGCATTTATGTTCTACCTTTTAAAGTGGTGAAATGTCACCAGGTGCTTCGGGGGGAGGGGGGGCATTGTTACAGGATAAGAACTGATGCAGGGTGCTCTGTCTTAGGGAGTGTCCTGAAGGAATGACGAGAGAAGCATGGTGGAGAAAGAGAGAATGGCTGTGCGTGTGCGTGAGGGTGGTGGGGGGAGAGAGGAGAGATTGAAAGAGGGGAAGGGGGGGTGACAGAAAGAAGGGAGCATGTGAGGGAGAGAGAGAATGAAAGAGGGAAGAGGGAGAACAGAGGTGAGCATGGTGAGATAAGAGGGAAGCAAACAGGGAGAGAAGGAGGGGTAACTAAAATATTCGGAGAGGAATGAGACTTGGTGACCAAGTGTAAATGATAATTAGATGGTTTGGGAAAAGCAAGGGCCTTGATAGATGCATTCAGTTTGTGTGTATCACTAGCAGAATCAACATCATTTACCCTATGGCTGTGAGTGCCTGGAATATTTCAGACTGCACTGGCATTAAGCCATGCCATGAAAGGTTGGCAGATCTCTGTCTCATCATTGAACCAGATGGCTTTTTATGACAATCTGGTTGTTCTGTAATCATCATTCTAAAACCAGCTATTTTTGTGTTAAAACTAGATTATGGACTGAAATTAAATTTCACAGTTGTCGTGGTAGGATTTGAACCGACATTCTCTGGAGTGTTAAACCTGGAAGGAGTGCAGAGAAGATTTGCAAGGAGATTGCCAGGGCTCGAGAGCCTGAGTTATAGGGAGAGGTTTGACCAGGCAGGGTCTTTATTCCTTGGACTGTATGAGAATGAGGGGCAACCTTAAGGAAGTGTATTAAGTTAGGGAGGCATCTATGAGGTAACAGCATTTCCCCAGGGTAGAGGAGTCCAAAACTAGGGGCATAGGTTTTATAAGGGTTCTGAGGGGTAACTATTTCAAATAGAGGGTGGCAAGTGTGTGAATGAGCTGCCAGAGGAAGAGCACTCTAATAGGGACGTGGAGTGGAGGGGCCTGGAGGGGTGTGGGCTGAATACAATTTGGGACTAGCCGGGTGGGCACCTTAGTGGGCAAGGATTGGATGGGCTGAATAGCCTGTATTGCTTTGTGACTCTGTATGGGAGGAATCTGGAACAGCCACATGGTCACGGAGAGAAAGCAGACAGTACCGACACTCACGGTTGACCCCAGATCGCTGGATCTGCGAGGACTCGGATCTCTCTGCTGCCCCACCGTTTGGTGGGGGCTTTGACTGACTCATGAAGAGCTTTCAAAGGCGATCAAGAAGGAACTTTTTCCTTTCGCAATAGGGTCAATGACCAGAGGACACGGATTTCAAGTGATCGACTCGCGAGGTGGAAGGGCTCAGGGGGAAAGGATTCCTTCCATTCAGGGGGTAGTTTTTGCCAGTGGTGGCAGATTCTAAAACAGAAATAGAAAATACCAGAAATACTCAAATATCCTTCAACCTGAAGTATTAGACTATAAGACATAGGAGTAGAATTAGGCCATTGACCCATTCAGCCTGCTCAGCCATTCCGTCACGGCTGATTTATTATCCCTCTCAACCCCATTCTCCTGCCTTCTCTCCATAACCTTGTCACCCTTCATAACTGAGAACCTATCAACCTCCATTTTAAATATACCCAGTGACTTGGCCTCTACAGTCCTCTGTGACAATGAATCCCACAAATTCACCACCCTCTGGGTAAAGAAATTCCTCCTCATCTCTGTTCTAAAGGGACATTCTTCTATTCCAAGGCTGCACCCTCTTGTTCGAGACTCACTCATCATAGGAAACATCCTCTCCACGTCCACTCTGTCTAGGCTTTACAATATTCGGTAGGTAATCCCACTATTAGCCACTGTAGATTGCTTCTGGTGTGCAGGCATGTGGTAGAATCTGGGGGAGTTGATGCGACTGTGGGGAAAATAAGAAGGTATGGGACTATTAGTTTACTCCACAGGAACCATTGACCTGGTGAGTATTTCCAGCATTTTCTGTTTTTATTTTCAATTTCCCGCTGTTGGTGATAGTCATTTTCTTTTTATAAACAGATTCTATCCTGACTTTCCAAAGGGAATTGGAGCAGTTTTAGAAAGAATGCATATAGGGAAAAACCAGGCTGAGGTCTATTCAGATTGTCCTCTCCAAGAGCTAGTACAGTCATGGTGGGTTGTAACCCTGTGGAATAATAATGTCATTCCGGGTCAAATATCATCATAATCCATTTGTTTGAAGGGAAATAAATGGTTGTTTATAACCATATTTTGCAAAAAAAAATTATTTTTCCTTTTATTAAAATATGGAGACAAGGATCCATCAGACCTTTCAGCCCATCGAGTCTGTGCTGACCACTATCCCCATTTAGATGAATCCTACATTAATTCCATGAAGTCATAAACAGTATAAACACCAGTGATTGTGCAGATGCTGGAAATCCAAAGCAACACACACAAAATGCTGGAGGAACTCAGCAGGTCATGCAGCATCTATGAAAATGAATAAACAGTTGATGTTTTGGGCCACCAGAATATTGCACTATGTACCAAATCCATTGATGATGCCTAACCTGCTGAGTTCCTCCAGCATTTTGTGTGTGTTGCCATGAGCACAACCTCATTATTCCTTTTCATGCATTAGTTACTTAGTAATATTTAGAAATTTCATATCTTGTTACTGCTGGGGTAATGTAAATTTCACAGTAGTACAAATCAATAATAATGAACTTGAACCTGATTCCCATTTTTTATTCTCCTCACATTCCATTCAACTCATCTCAGTATCTACCACACACTTACATCTGGGGAAGGGGGCAATTTACAGCGGCTAACTCACCCACCAACCCATACATCCATCACTGGTAAAGACCCCCCCTCCCACCATGGAGCCCGTCTACAAGGAGCTACAAGAAAGCTGCATCCGTCATCAAGGACATGCTCCCATCTCACTGCCACCACCAACAGGGCAATACAGGAGCCTTGGGTTCCCCCACCACCCAGTTCAGGAACAGTTATTACCCTTCAATTATCAGCTCCTGAACCAACGTGGATAACTTCACTCCCCACACCCCTGAACTGATTCTGCAACTTATGGACCCACTTTCAAGGACTCTACAACTCTTGTTCTCAATATTATTTATATACAGAGGAATCCCATTAATAGGGACACATTGGGACCAATACAATTTGGCCCAAAAAAGTAGCTGCCCCAATTAGCCAAGGTTTCATGGAAATAGTTAAAAACGTATATTAAAAAAAAAGATAAATTGAGTAACAAAGTATGTACTAAAATACAGAACAAATTGGAACACTACCAATAGTACTACAGTACTATAAAACTCTATTATTTCCTAATAGTTATCAATGGAGAAATTCATCATGTATGCAATGAACAAGATCAGTGCAGACACCTAGTGCAGATATTGTACTGCCTTCATACAATGTTTTTAACGATTGCATTCTCCAAGTTTTCATTTTCATTGTAACATTCAAGATTGTACTCGATACCTTCAATCTCTTTGTAGTTCCTAAATAGTTGTAGTGAAATTGTTTCACTTTCATAAGACCATAAGATATAGGAGCAGAAGTAGGCCATTCAGCCCATCCAGTTTGCTCCACCATTCAATCATGGGCTGATCCAATTCTTCCAGTCATCCCCACTCCCCTGTTTTCACCCCATACCTTTTGATGCCCTGGCTAATCAAAGAACTATCTATCTTTGCCTTAAATGCACCCAATGACTTGGCCTCCACAGCCGCTTGTGGCAACAAATTCCACAGATTTACCATCCTCTGACTAAAGTAATTTCTCTGCATCTCAGTTCTAAATGGACGTCCTTCAATCTTGAAATCTTGCCCGCTTGTCCTAGAATCCCCTACCATGGGAAATAACTTTGCCATATGTAATCTGTTCAGGCCTTTTAACATTCGGAATGTTTCTGTGAGATTCCCCCTCATTCTCCTGAACTCCAGGGAATACAGCCAAGAGCTGCCAGATATTCCTCATGCGGTAACCCTTTCATTCCTGGAATCATTCTCATGAATCTTCTCTGAACCCCCTCCAATGTCAGTGTATCATTTCTAAAATAAGATACGCAAAACTGCACATAATACTCCAAGTGTGGCCTCACCAGTGCCTTATAGAGTCTCAACATCACATCCCTGCTCTTATGTTCTATACCCCTAGAAATGAATGCCAACCTTTAGGGTATCATGCACAAGGTCTCCCAAGTCCCTTTGCCTCTCTGCATTTTGAATTCTCTCCCCATCTAAATAAAAGTCTGCCCATTCCCCTAAACTATCTAGGTCTCTCTGCAGGCTCTCTTTCTCCTCAACATTACCTGCTCCTCCACCTATCTTTGTATCATCAACAAATTTCGCCGCCAATCCATTAATACCATAATCCAAATCATTGACATACATCGTAAAAAGCAGCGATCCCAACACCAAACCCTGTGAAACTCCACTGGTAACCAGCAGCCAACCAGAATAGGATCCCTTTATTCCCACTCTCTGTTTTCTGCCGACTAGCCAATGCTCCATACATGCTAGTAACTTCCCTGTAATTCCATGGGCTCTTATCTTGCTAAGCAGTCTCTTATGCAGCACCTTGTCAAAGGCCTTATGAAAATCCAAGACCACCACATCTACTACATCTCCTTTGTCTACCCTGCTTGTAAGTTCCTCAAAGTATTGCAGTAGGTTTGTCAGGCAGGATTTTCCTTTCAGGAAACCATGCTGGCTTTGGCCTGTCTTGTCACGTGCCTCCAGGTACTCCGTAATCTCATCCCTAACAATCGATTCCAAAAACTTCCCAACCACTGACGTCAGGCTAACAGGTCTATAGTTTCCTTTCTGCTGCCTCCCAACCTTCTTAGATAGCGGAGCAATTTTCCAGTCATCCAGTACAATGCCAGAATCTATCAATTCTTGAAAGATCATCGTTAATACCTCCACAATCTCCAGCTTCCTTCAGAATCCAAGGGTGCGTTCCATCAGGTCCAGGAGATTTATCCACCCTCAGACCATGAAGCTTCCTGAGTACTTTCTCAGTCATAATTTTCACTGCACAAACTTCACCTCCGACACCCTTGAATGTCCAGTATACTGCAGACATTTCCACTGTGAAGAATGATACAAAATATGCGTTCAGTTCCTCTGCCATCTCTGCATCTCTCATTACAGTATCTCCAGCATCATTTTGTATTGGTCCTATATCTACGCTCAACTCACTTTTTATCATTTATATACTTAAAAAAGCTTTTAGTATCTTCTTTGATGTTAGTTCCCAGCTTCCTTTCATAATTCATCTTGTCCTTCCTAATGACCTTCTTAGTTTCCTTCTGCAGGTTTTTAAAAGCTCCCCAATCCTCTATCTTCCCACTACCTCTGCCTTCCTTGTATGCCCTCTCTTTTGCTTTTACTTTGGCTCTGACTTCACTTGTTAGCCACGGTACTGTTCTTCCCTTTGAAAATTTCTTCCTATTTGGAATATATCTGTCTTGCACTTCCCATTGCTGCTCTGCTGTCCTTCCTGCAAATGTCCCTTTCCGGTCAACTTCGGCCAGTTCCCCTCTCATGCCATTGTAATTTCCTTTATTCCACCGAAATATGGACACATTGGATTTTATCTTTTCCCTCTCAAATATCAAAGTGAACTCGATCATATTGTGATCACTGTTCCCTAAGTGTTCCTTAACCCTCAGCTCTCTTATCACCTCCGGATCATAGCACAGCACCCAATCCAGTGCAGCCGATCCCCTCGTGGGCTCAACAACAAGCTGTTCTAAAGAGCCATCCCTTCGACATTCTACAAATTCTCTCTCTTGATGTCCAGAATTGACCTGGTTTTCCCTATCCACTTTCATGTTAAAGTCCCCAACGATTATCATGACATTGCTCTTCTCACACGCCTTTTCTACCTCCTTCTGTAATTTGTAATCCACATCCCGGCTGCTGTTTGGAGGCCTGTATACAACTGCCATTAGGGTCCTTTTACCCTTGCCGTTTCTTAACTCAACCCATAGAAGCTCTGCACCTTGAGATCCTATGTCATCCCTTTCTAATGATTTAACATTATTTCTTATACACAGAGCCACACCACCCCCTCTGCCTGCTAACCTATCTTTCCGATATACCGTATGTCCTTGGACGTTCAGTTCCCAATGATAGCCATCCTTTAGCCAAGTTTAGCCAAGTTTGGCCGCAATATCATATTTACCGATCTGCAGCTGAATTTCAAGATCGTCTCATTTATTTCTTATGCTGCGTGCATTCAAATACAACACTCTCAGTCCAGTATTTGTTGCTTTCTTTCTTAACTGCACCATGTCTCTATTGCCCTGTAACTCACCCCATTGGCTTTGATTAAGCCTCATCTCCTGCCTGTTCTTTCTATAATTTCTGTTGCATGGTATCTTTGATTTATTTCTGTTTTCCCCTTCCTCAACCCTATCACTCCAGTTCCCATCCCCCTGCCAAATAGTTTAAACCCTCCCTAACAGCTCTACTAAACCTGCCTGCTAGGAGATTGGACTCCTTTGATTTCGGGTGTAACCCGTTCTTTTTGTGCAGGTCATACCTCCCCCAGAAGAGGCCCTAGTGATCCAGGAATTTGAAACCCTGTCCCCTACACCAGTCTATCAACCACATATTAATACACCTGATCATGCTATTCTTGCACTCACTAGCACGTGGCACAGGCAGCAATCCTGAGATTACTACCCTGGAGGTCCTGCTTTTCAGCTTCCTACCTAACTCCCTGAATTTTCTCTTTAGGACCGCCTCCCTTTTTCTGCCTATGTCATAGGTAGCAATGTGTACCAAGACTTCTGGCTGTTCACCCACTCCCTTCAGAATACTCTGCACCCGATCTGAGATATCCCATTCCCCTGGTACCTGGGAGGCAACACACCATGCGGGTATCTCTATCAGGCTGACAGAACCTCCCGTCTGTTCCCCTCACTATGGAATCCCCTATGACTACCGCATTCCTCATCTTCTTCTCTCCCCTCTGCACCACGGAACCAGGCTCAGTGCCAGAGACGCGATCACCGTGGTCATCTTCTGTCAGGTCACCCCCCTCGACCGCATCCAAAACGAGATAATGATTACTGAGGTGGCCACAGGGTTCTTTGTTCTTTAAGAGTTGTCCCAAATAAGAGGCTGCCCTGATAAGCCAATGGCCCCATTAACCAGAATCCACTGTTTCATTTTTTTTATTTACACTGTTTGTCTCCTTCTCCCGAGGTGTAGTGCCATACATCGGTTGTTTGTCAGTCTTTGTGTGTAGTTCTTCGCGTATTCTATCGTATTTCTTGTTTTACCATGAATGCCTGCAAGAAAATGAATCCCGAGGTATAGTGTACTTTGATAAGAAATTTACTTTGAACATTGGGGGATGCGGGAGGGAACTGTAGCTCACATGGGAAACCCGTGAAGTCACTGGGAAGATGCGCATTCTCAATAAAGACAGAGTCAGATTCCAATCCTGATTTATTTATCACACGTACATTGAAACATACAGTGAATTGCATTGTTTGAGTTAACGAACAACACAATCTAACGATGTGACCACACACTCCAGCACCGACATAACATGCCGAAAGTGTCCAGTAGAACATCACAAACAACAATAACAACAGAACAACTGCAGAAAAACAACAACAGTCAAATTGGCCCCTTTCCTCTCTCCCATGCACTCCCTCTCACATCTACTTCCAATCCGGAAAAGGCCACCTCTGTTCCTCCAGCCTCGAGTGGACTCGCAGATATCAGGCCTCGAACGTGCCCATTGCTCTCACAGAGTGAAAGACCCAGGGGTGGGGCCAATCACTCTGGACTTCTGATTGACCTTTAGGCTTCAACTTTCAGAACAGTGCCGAAGTTTGGGATCGAACCTAGATGGTGAGGCTGCGGCTGTACCAGCTGGGCCCCTCTGCCTCTCTTTGATATTCAAGCATTTTCTGATTTCTCTAAATATAATCCACTGCCAGCCTCTTTCTCCCACCCAGATACCTTCGGTTCATAATGCTCCCACACTGAAATCACCAAGTCTATCAAAAGTGACACTGTTTACAGGGCCCCTCTTATTTGCACATCTCAAGGTTCTAGATTCAAGATTGTTTGATGTCACTTCCTGTACACAAGTGTAAGGAGAACAAAATAACTGTTGCTCTGGATCTGATGCACCACAAAAAAAGCACAAAACATAAAGAACATAATAATAATGAAGAAACACAATAAATATAAATGCATACGATAGCTTATATACACACATTGTCCACAGAGTGAGGCTAGGCTGTAGATAAGGTGACTGACAGGAAATAATAAGGTAGTGGTGGAATTGATGGGTAGCAGGGTTGATCAGCCTTACCGCTTGGAGAAAGTAACTTTTTGAGTCTGCTGGTCCTGGCCTGTGTGCCATGTAGCCTCCTCCCTGATGGGAGTGGGACAGACAGTCCATGAGCAGAGTGTGTGGGATTCTTCACGACGTTACTGGACCTTTTCCTGCACCTTTCTGTGTATACGTCCTTAATGGGAGGTGGGCTGGTGCCAGTGATGCATTGAGCAGTTTTGATTACCCATTGTAGAGTCTTTCTGTCTGCCAGTGTGCAGTTTCCATACCAGGCAGTGATGCAGCTTGTTGGGATGTTCTCTGCTGTGCATCTGTAGAATGAGGTGAGTATAGATGTGCATAGTCCGGCTTTCTTCAGCCTCCTCAGGAGATAAAGGCATCGGTGAGCTTTTTTTGACTGTGTAGGGTGCATTCTGGAACCATGGGATGTTGTATTTGATGTGCGCTCCCAGGCGTTTGAAACTGCCCACAGTTTCCAGGGCTGTGCTGCCGATGTAAAGGGGGGATGTGCGAGTTCTCCTGAAGCCCAGGCCTCCACTCTGCAGTTAGAATGCCAGTGATGTAGACATGTGGACAAAGAGCATTCACGCTTGCTGGGCTGTCCCAAGTTAGTGCCCAGTCGTGTGAGCTGAAGGCATGATGGCCGGTTCAAGTCACGGGATCGCATCACTGACTCGTCTGAGGGTCACTACTGAAGATCAAAGCCCGAAGGTTAATTGCAAGTCTGGGGAAGTTGTGGTCCATAGCTGCAGCCTGCAAGCCCCGATGCCTGACCTGCAGTTGGAGAACTGTCCATGCATCTGGGTGGAAGGGAGGGTCGGAGAGAGAAGAGAGTTATTTTTTTGCTGATGTTGTTTTGTTGTTCGTTGTGTTCTGTGTGGTTCTGCCGAGCTTTGTGAGCACGCTGTGTTGTACGGTGACACTTGTGGGCTACCCTCAGCAAATCCTTAAGTTAATACAAAGGACACATTTCACTGTGTTTTTCGATCCACATCTGATCACTGAATCTGAATCAGGATCATTCACGGATGGGGTTGGGTTGGGAAAATCTGCAGGTGCAAAGCCACAGGCCCGGTCTGCTGAGTTCCTCCCGCAGCTTGAATGGGACGCCTGCTGTTCACGGACACTGATGCGGTTCACGGAGCTGCAGGTACTGGTATCTGGAGCAGCCCGCAAGGCGCTGGAGGAACTCAGCGGGTCAGGCAGCGTCTGTGGAGGGAAAGGGGCAGTCGACGTTTTAGGTTCATGTGGAAGACCAGTGCTGCAGATGACGAAATCTGATAGGAAAGAAAGGAGGACCAGTGGAATCCATGATCCTATCCAACTCCAACATCTCTAGCCCAGATGTAGGATCTCAGTCCATAAGATATCCACTCTCAGAATCAGGTTTATTATTACTGAGATATATGTGTTGTGACAACACTCAAGTAGCTGGTCTGTCTCATTTCTGCATACCTGCTTGTCCCCATCTGACATACTGCCAACAATAGTTGTGTCATGGGCTGGAGGAATGGATGGATAGCATTGGAGCTGTGCCTAACCACACAGTCTTGGGTGTAGAGAGAGTCGAGCAATGGGCGAATCATGCATTCTTAAGATGTGATTGTCAGTGAGGAAGAGATGTTATTTCAGATTCTTGCAGACCGTGGCCTCCCGGTGAGGAAGTCAAGGATCCAATTGCAGAGGGAAGTACGGAGGTCCAGGTTTCGAAGCTTATTGATTCGCTCAGTTTCTCTCCACAGTTGCTGCCTGACCTGCTGAGTTCATCCAGCATCTTGCTTATTGATCCAGCGCCCATGTCTGTGATCCCCTTGTCTAATGTTGCCTCATCTCACCTCCTGCTGAAACCCTCTGCCATGCCTTTGTGTCCTCAAACTCAATCATCCCAGGCACTCCCACCCAACCACCAGTCCCAGCCAGCCACCATCTTCCTCCCTGCATTAACCCGAGGCCACCTAAAGTTCCCTTCTCTCTGTGATAACTCTCGGGTGTCAGGGCTGGAGGAATATTCTTAAATCTAATTGAAACTGAAGAGTGTAGGGTATCAGTGAGGAAATACCTGAGATTTTTTTTTTGGAGATATAGCATAGAATTTGGTCCTTCCAGCTCAATGAGCTGCATCACTTCAGCCTAATCATAGGACAATTTACAATGACCAATTAACCTACTAGCCAGTAATTCTTTGGACTGTGGGAGGAAACTGGAGCACTCAGAGGAAACCCACGTGGTCACGGCGACATCGTTCAAACTCCTTTTAGACAATGCCAGAAACGAGCCCCAAACCCCGACGCCCCAAGCTGCAGTCGCGTGACGCTAACCAGTCCACTCCCGCGCCGCCCGCCGCAACCTGCTGCAGTCCTGCGGATCTGATTTTACTGTGTGGCAGCGGAGTGTTAGCGCTGTGAGATGCTGTGCTTCTCCACAGCGGCACAGCGTGTATGTGCTGAAACGTCTGTCGGTACACTGCACCCCTGAGCAACATGCACAGCTGAAGTGCTGGGACACCAGATGTTCTTTGTCACAGGTTAGATTTATGCTAAAGTTGATTGATTCTACAGCAGAGATATTTAAACAGCACTTCTGCTTTCTTGTTAACCTATTGCTGACCAGGGCTTCCAACAACATGTCAGTTCTCAATATATCCAATTATTTTCTAGACTTTAATATTTAATATTTTAATAGCATGGGTGACATCACTGTTACCGCGACCGCTTTACAATGCCAGCCGTAAGATTGGGCTGTGCCTCGGTAAGGAGTTCTCTGCGACACCTCAAGTGTTTCCTCCAGCTGCTCCAGTTTTCTCCCCCGTTCGGTTAGTGAGATGTGGGCATATTATAACCATATAACAATTACAGCACGGAAACAGGCCATCTCAGCCCTTCTAGTCCATGCCGAACGCTTACTCTCACCTAATCCCACTGACCCGCACTCAGCCCATAACCCTCCACTCCTTTCCTGTCCATATACCTGATGCACCATCAATAACTCTCTGAGACGTGAGGCGAGATATCGGCTTTTATTGACTGGAAAGAACAAGCAGCAATTGACAACCATGCTACATCCTGGAGACTGAGGGCAGGGCTCAGGCCCCAGTCGCCTTTATACCGGGGTCTGTGGGAGGAGCCACAGGAGCAGTCAGCAGGGGAGGTGTGACCAGACAGGTATATGTAGTTCACCACAATACCTATCCAATTTTGCTTTAAATGGCAATATCGAACCTGCCTCTACCACTCCTACTGGAAGCTCATTCCACACAGCTACCAATCTCTGAGTAAAGAAATTCCCCCTCATGTTACCCCTAAACTTTTGCCCCTTAACTCTCAACTCATGTCCTCTTGTTTGAATCTCCCCTATTCTCAGTGGAAAAAGCCTATCCACGTCAACTCTATCTATCCCCCTCATAAATTTAAATACCTCTATCAAGTCCCCCCTTTTTTTTGGGATCGTGAGTGGACACCCCTTTTCAACTCCAACCACAAATTCTCAATTGGATTGAGGTCTTATTAAAGGGGGCTAAATACTTATGCAATCAGTAAATAGACTTTCTGAAAGATCACTACTCCTGCCCTGATCCCTTATGTTCCAGTGTTGTGACACGTGCAAGCTGTTCAGCACAATCCTCACTAATTTGATTTGATGCAAACAGCTCATTTCACTGCATGTTTTGATGCATAAGTGGCAAGTGAAGCTAATCTTTTTATTTTTAATATTTTATAACACTTAATCCCGGGGGAAATAGTGATGGGTTAGATGCAGATTTCAGCTCCCTTTACACCCCCATGGGTTAGATACAGAGCGAAGCTCCCTCTATACATCCCATCACACACTCCCAGGACAGGGACAGCACGGGTTAGATACAGAGTGAAGCTCCCTCTACACTGTCCCATCACACACTCCCAGGACAGGGACAGCACGGGTTAGATACAGAGTGAAGCTCCCCCTACACTGTCCCATCACACACTCCCAGGACAGGGACAGCACGGGTTAGATACAGAGTGAAGCTCACTCTACACTGTCCCATCACACACTCCCAGGACAGGGACAGCACGGGTTAGATACAGAGTGAAGCTCCCTCTACACTGTCCCATCACACACTCCCAGGACAGGGACAGCACGGGTTAGATACAGAGTGAAGCTCCCTCTACACTGTCCCATCACACACTCCCAGGACAGGGACAGCACGGGTTAGATACAGAGTGAAGCTCACTCTACACTGTCCCATCACACACTCCCAGGACAGGGACAGCACAGGTTGGACATAGATGAAAACTCTAAGTCCTTAAGGAACACACATGAAATGCTGGAGGAACTCTGCATCTATGTAGGGAAATAAAAGTGAGTGATTCTGGAGTTATTAGCATAGCCTGGTGAGTTCCTCCAGCATTTTGCTTGTGTTGCTCACTGCTTTCCATCATCTGCAGACGCTCTATATCAGTGCTTGCTGTTCGAATGCCCTCTACCTCTCCACAAGGGGATGAGTGAATGTGTAAAATCACCCAGAGATGTGTCAAGTGAATGATCAATCTGCAAAGAGGAAGACCTGATCATTGGGTGCTATAATTAAACAGCAGCTGTAGTGAATTATCCCAGGATGAACCACCACTGGAATGCTGAACCTCCTATTAGTGTCTCCGTCAAATGGTCATTAGGCTGCTGCATTATTGATATCAGGAAGACTCTCTCAGTCGGTCTTTGCCTTCTCTCCCAATCTGTCTTCACACCAGTGCTCAGTATCACTAGAGCCTGTTTGATCCCAATGATGGTGGTCCAAACCTGCTTCAGGAGTCGAGAATGAGGCATAAAGCTTGTTGCCTATGGAGGTTTTATTAAGCACTACAAGATCAAAGGACGAACGAAGGAAATATGAAGACAAAGAAGTTGTGGTCGCCTCATGATCAGATTGGAGAGAACAACGTTCCATTGATAACAACTAACCTGTTAAGGAGCCAGATTCACGTGGCGTGACACTTGCTGCTGGGAAAAAACTGAGAAGCTTCAGGAAAATACCCACTCAGCTATCTACGATCGCCGGAAAGTTCACTGAACGATTGCATATGTATTGGTGATTATATAAAATAGCAAACAAACAGGAAATTAAACCACAAGGAAAATAACAATTGTACATAAGATATAGGAGCAGAATTAGGCCATTCGGCCAAATGAGTCTGTGAATCCAATGATCCTTTCCTACACTTTGACTCCCCACCAAGCCCACCCTCCACCCCTCACATTGGGAGCATCATTCACTCTTCTGTGCTGCTCCTTCCACACCCCCTGAAGCTGTGGGGGTGCCTGTGAGCACGGGTGTGTACCTGTGCATTTGCGTTGTGTACAAGTGTGTGCTTGTACCCGTGCACTCGCACATCTGTATGTGAGTGTGGGTGTAAATATATATAATGTGCATGTGTGCATAATCACATCTGTGCGTGTGTATGTACATGTGCATAAGGGTGTTTGTACGTGTCTTCCAATGTACATATATGCATATATGTTTGCATATGTCGAAATGTGCTTGTGTGTGCTCATGTGTAAAAAGTAGGGGCACCAGGGTGGCACAGTGGTGTAGTGGGTAGCACAATGCTTTACAATAACAGCAACCCAGGTTCAATTCCCGCCGCTGCCTGTAAGGAGTTTATATGTTCTTCCCGTGACCTCGTGGGTTTCCTCCAGGTGCTCCGGTTTCCTCCCACAGTCCAAAGACATACCGGTTAGCAGGTTAATTGATCATTGTAAATTGTCCCATGATTAGGCTAGGGTTAAATCAGGGTTTGCTGGGGGTGAGGCTCAAAGGCCAGGAGGGCCTGTTCTGTGCCGTATCTCAATAAATAACTGGTTTAACATCACCGGCACTTGTCGTGAAATTTGTTAACTTAGCAACAGCAGTGTGTTGCAATACAGAATAATAGTGAGAAAACCTTACTGAATTATAGTAAGTGTGTGTGTGTGTGTGTGTGTGTGTGTGTGTGTGAGAGAGAGAGAGAGAGAGAGAGAGAGAGAGACACACACATGGAGATATAAAAATATATATTAAATAGTTAAATAAGTAGTGCAAAAAAATAGAAATAAAAACGTAGTGAGGTTATGAGCTCAATGCTCATTCAGAAATTGGATGGCAGAGGGGAATTTATTTATCTCAATAAATAAATAAGTAAATAAATGAATAAATATATAAATAAATATGTTCATGCATGCTTGTGTCTGAATATATACGTACATAAACATGTATGGGTGCTTGTACACATGTACTTAAGCATTTCGCTGTATATATTGTACATATGGGTATAGATGTGTGATTACTGTATATGTGAGTGTGCACATGCTTGTGTGTAGTATAGTGGAGGCACTGACTGCCTGTTAACACTCACACCTCATTCTATATAATTAATTGAAGGATTTCAATCATTGGTATATTTCAAGCAAAGATGTCAGCAGATTATAGAGAGGCTTAAAGCCCAACTGACTGAGGACTTGCCGAGCACAGTGAGTTAGAGTTGTCGTCCGTATTCTTCGTTCTGTGTTCAGAACCTGAAGGTGGTTTTGATTTCCATTTGGGGAGAGTGGTGGGAAGCAAAACAATTGGCCCATGTAACCAGTTGTGGACCAATGAATTAGTGCTGCATTAGCTACCAACTTTAGCCTAGCCAGTCACACACGAATTGCTGGAGGAACTTGGCAGATGAGGCAGCATCTATGGATGGAAATAGACGGTTGATGTTTCAGGCCGAGACCCATCATCAGGATTCCTTGGCTGAAATGTCAACTGTTTATTCCCCTCCATAGATGATATCTGATCTGCTGAGTTCTTCCAGCATTGCGTGTCTGTTGCTCAAGATTACCTGCATCTGCAGAAACTCTTGTGTCTATTTTCCAGCCAGTGCTTATTCTGTTGTCTGATAGGGTGTTAACTAATTGGTTGAGAGTTCTGGGCTTTCAATTGCTGTGAATCAGCTATCAATTTGGTAGTCACCATCCAAAGAAAAGTGCAACAGTTCTGTCAGGTGCTCCTAGGAGCAGCACAATAACGTAGCAGTTAGTTCAATCACTTTACAACATTAGTGATCACTGGTTGGGGTTCAGGCCCCCCCACTGTCTGTGAGGAGTTTGGACATTCTCTCGGTGACCACCTGGGTTTCCTCCGGGTGCTCTGGTTTCCTCCCACATTCCAAAGGCATACAGATTAGATTTACTAGGTTATAAGCATGCTATGTTGGAACCAAAAGCATGGGAGTGGTTTAAACTAATATGGCAGGGGATGGGAACTAGTATGGTAGAGCTGAGGATGAGCCAGCAGGTTGACAGGTAGATGATGGGTGTAACATGAATGTAAGTAAGGACAAGCCAATGATTGGGTACAAATACAGATGGAGCAAAGAGTTAAATAGTACCACAGAGGCAAAATTCAAAAGAGCACAGATTGCAGGACTGAAGGTGCTGTATTTAAACATGCATAGCATTTGGAATAAAATGGATGAACTCATGGTGCAATTAGAGTTTAGTCAGAATGACGTTGTGGGCATCACTAAGTCGTGGCTGAAAGAAGGCCATAGTGGGGAGCTTAACGTCAAAGTGTATACTTTGTATCAAAAGGACAGGCAAGAAGGCAAAGACGGTGGTGTGGCTTTGTTGGTAAGAGATGAAAGTACATCTCTAGAAAGGGTGATGTAAGGTCAGAGAATGTTAAATTTTTGTGGGTGGAAGTAAGAAACTACACAAACAAAAACATATGGGAATCATATATAGGCTTCAAATTGTAGTCAAGATGTGGGGTTGAGATTGTAAAGGGAGCTGGAAAAGGCATGTAATAAGGGTAATGATACAATTCTAATGGGAACTTCGATATGTCGGGGTATTGGGAAAATCAGGTTGGTGTCAGATCAAAAGAGAGGGAACTTGTTGAATGCCCACGAGATGGCTTTTTAGACCAACTTGTGCTCGAGTCTCCTAGGGGAAAGGTTATCTTAGATTGGGTGTTGTGTAATAACCCAGATCCTGTTAATGCAAAGCTTAACGCAAAGGAACCCATATGAGGCAGTGATCATAATAGGATTGAATTCATACCGCAATTTGAGGGGGAGAAGCACAAGACACATGTATCAGTATCGCGATGGAATAACGGGAATTCCAGAGGCATGAGAGAGGAGCTTGCCCGGGTGGACTGGAGGGGGATACTGCCGGGGATGACAGTAGAGCAGAGGTGGCTGAAGTTTCTGGGAATAGTTCACAAGGTGCAGGATAGATATGTCCCACAGAAGATGTTCTCAAATAGTAGGTCTAGGCAACTGTGGCTGACAAGGGAAGTTAAGGACTGCATAAAAACCAAGGAAAGAGCATATAAGGTTGCAAAAGTGAGTGGGAAATTGGATGATTGGGAAGATTTTAAAAACCAACAAAAGGCAACTAAAGAAGCTATAAGAAGTGAAAAGATGAATTATGAGGACAAGTTAGCCAATAATATAAAGGAGTATACTAAAAGTTTTTTCAATTATATAACGAGTAAAAGGGAAATGAGAGTTGATATTAGACCACTGGAAAATGATGCTGGTGAGGTAGTAATGGGAGACAAAGCAATGGCAGATGAACTTTGATGTTTCCTGTGGTGGAGGTATCCAGAACTAGAGGGCATAGCCTCAAAACTGAGGGGCAACCTTTTAGAACAGAGTTACCTCTGGTTGAGGAAGCTAGGGTTTTTCTCTATGAAGTAAAGGGGGATGACAGGTAGCTCAACAGAGCATCGATGGAACGGACATCCAGCCTCTTTTATACCAGGGCAGAAATAGCTGACACGAGAAGACATCAAGGTGTTTGGTGGAAAGTATAGGGCAGATGTCAGAGAGAGGGTTTTTAACACGGAGTGATGGGTGCAGGGAGTACAGTGCCGGGGACGGAGGCAGAGGCAGATGCATTATGGAATCAGAATCAGGTTTAATATCACCAGCATATCTCATGAAATGTGTTCACTTTGCAGCAGCAGTACAATGCAATACATGATAATAGAAAAATGGTGAAATACAATAGAATTTAATAATTAAATTAAGTAGTGCAAAAATAGAAATAAAAAATGAGTAACGTAGTGCCTGTGGGTTTGATGTCCATTCAGAGATCAGATGGCAGAGAGGAAGAAGCTGTTCCTGAACTGTTGAGTGTATGCCTTCAGGCTCCTGTACCTCCTACCTGATGGTAGCAATGAGAAGAGAGCATGTCCTGGGTGATGCGGGTCCTTAATGATTGATGTCGCTTTTTTGAGGCGTCACTTCTTGAAGGTGCCCATGGTGCAGCTGGCTGAGTTTACGGCTCTGCAGCGTACTTTGATCCTGCGCAGTAGCATCGCCTCCCGCACCACACCAGAAGGTGATGTAGCCAGTTGGAGCACTCTACACAGTATGTCTGTAGAATAATTTGCGAATGTTTTTAAGAGTCTCTTATGGATACTCTTTTAAGAGTACATAGATAATAGAAAAATGGAGGTCTAAGTGGGAGGGAAAGGTTAGATTGATCTCGGAGTAGGTTAGAAGTTTAGCACAACATCAAGGGCCGAATGGCCTGTACTGTGGTGTAATGTTCTATGTTGTATGCATATTCCAGAGTAATTATATGGGATCGTCTGCATCTTCCTGTGAATAAAGTTGAACCTTGAATGCCCCATCCTTTCTAGCCATGCCATATAATTAATTATTATTAATTATAATATATTACATAAGACAATAAGATATAGGGGCAGAATTAGGCAATTCAGCCCATTGACTCCCCTGCTAGTGAATCATGTTGGACTAGATTCGGGTGCTCAGGTCTGGGGATAGACTCACAAGCAGTTGAGCACCTGAAACTGGCGTGCTCCACGTCTTTGGTCTGGACTGGCCAGGACCCCTGGCTGATTCACTTCTGCAGCTGAAGATTTCAAAGTCTGTCTGCTTAAATCTGCAGAGACTTTGCTTTCATGGTTCTGTCTGAAACTCCTCAAGTACTTCAAGAGGAGAGTCTAGTGGAGGTCCTCAAGAATGATCCTGGGAATGAAAGGGTTAATATATGAGGACCGTTTGATGGCTCTTGGCCTGCACTCACTGGAGTTCAGAAGAATAAGGGGGGGAGGGAGTCCCACTGAAACCTTTCAAATATTGAAAGGCCTAGATGGAGTGAACATTGAGAGGATGGTTCCCACAATGAGGGAGTCTCAGACCATGGGTGTCTCTTTAGAACAGAGATGAGGAGGAATATCTTTAGACAAAGGGTGGTCTATCTGTGGAATTCATTGCCACAGATGGCAGTGGAGGCCAAGTCATTGGTTATATTTAAAGCAAAGGTTGATAGGTTCTGGTTTAGTAAGAGTGCCAAAGGTTACTGGTAGAAGGCTGGAGAGTGGGGTTGAGAGGGACAATAAGTCAGCCATGATGGAGTGGCAGAGCAGACTCGACGGGCTAAATGGTCTCATTCTGCTCCCATGTCTTGTGGTCTCAAGTGTTGATTGAGGAACTCTTACTGAAGTAAACAGAAAGGAAGGAGCAGGCTCAGAGATGTTCTTTGCAGATCCACAGTCTCAGACTGATGAATAATTTAGTGTGTGCTCTGCAAGGCGTCTGAGTGCCAGTGACTTCAGCACTGACTCTATCTGATGGGGACGCTTTGACAGAAACGCCTCAGAACCTGCCCCCAAACCATCCCCCATGCCAACAGAACCCCTGAGAGTCACGCAAAAGGTGGTGGGGTTACCTCGTGCAACACGCACACGCACGCAGCAGGTCAGGCAGCATCTATGGAAATGAATAAACAGTTGATATTTCAGGCTGAGACCCTACCTCAGGAATGGAATGGAAGGGGCAGAATAAGGTGGTGCTGGCGGGGGTGGGGGGTTGAGGAGAGGAGGCGTACAAGCTGGCTGGTGAGTGGGGTGAGGGTGAGGTGAAGTAAGAAGCTGGGAGGTGATAGGTGAAAGAGGTAAAGGCATGTAGAAGAAGAAAGAATCTGATTGGAGAGGACAGAGGACCTTGGGAGAAAGGAAAGGAAGAGGAGGGGCATCAGAGGGAGATGACAGGCAGGTGGGCAGAAGAGAAGGGGTAGAATAGGAGCCAGGAGGAGTGGGGGGGAGGGGGGAATGGAGAGAGAAGACGGAGAAATTGCCTGATTCTGACTCCGTAGTTCCTTTCTTCAGCAGGGTATAGTGCACATGTGCTGTCAATATCAATTACTCTCACTAAGAACTTCCATGATTTCCACCTACACCTTATCACAGGTTGCAGTGTAAACTATCATACCCAAGGTGTAAGGGTGTCAGATCCTGGTGTCGCAATCACTTGTGGTGATAATTTCTCTTCCTCCTTTGAACATCGCTGTCCCCAAGGTTTTTCTAGCCTCTGGCCAATGATATGAACTAGTTTTATTTATTTGCTCCGTGTGGGTTCTGATGGCAACGTTTGGGATATTTTGTTCATCCTATTTACACTCGAACTGAGTGACACTGCACTGTCCTGCCCCCACTCATGGATTAAGGGTGAAAGGTGGAAGCTGAGGAGGAGCCTCTTCACTCAGAGGGTGATGAGAGTGTAGAACGACCAGGGGAAGTGGTGATGCAGACTGGATCCCAGCATATATCAGAATCGAGTTTAATATCACCAGCATGCGTCGTGAAATTTGTTGATTTTGGCAGCTGTACAATGCAGGTAATTTTTTTTATTTCCTGCTTCTTGTCCCTCTGTATGTTTACTTAACCCAAGGCTAACTTTGCTGATGTAAACAATCCCACTGCAGAGTTCCAACTCGATCACTGCCGGCAAGGCCAGTACACGTCCGTTGCCCTGAGTTTGTTCATGTGCAGCACCTGCAGAGCCTGGTTAGCAATTGGTCTGCCTGGAATCACGCACCGGCCTTTCCTTGTGGGCATCCCCGAGGCAGATGGATTTATACAAAATTGGGAAATTTCATCATGGAGGGTAGAAGAGTGCAGAACGTGAATCAACATGTCGAAGCCAACCACAATGTAAATTTAAACTACTCATCTGTCCACACATGGTCTTTATTCCCCCATTCCCTGTTCACGTGTCTGTCTACATGCCTCTTAAATGTTGGTATCATACCTGCATCTACCACCTCTCCTGGAAACCTGTTGAAGGCACTTACATGTCCCCCCTCTCCCCCCGCCACCCTCCGTGTCCCCCCCTCTCCCCCCGCCACCCTCCATGTCCCCCCCTCTCCCCCCGCCACCCTCCGTGTTCCACCCTCTCCCCCCGCCACCCTCCATGTCCCCCCTCTCCCCCGCCACCCTCCGTGTTCCACCCTCTCCCCCCGCCACCCTCCATGTCCCCCCCTCTCCCCGCCACCCTCCATGTCCCCCCCTCTCCCCCGCCACCCTCCGTGTTCCACCCTCTCCCCCCGCCACCCTCCATGTCCCCCCTCTCCTCCCGCCACCCTCCATGTCCCCCCCTCTCCCCCCGCCACCCTCCGTGTTCCACCCTCTCCCCCCGCCACCCTCCATGTCCCCCCCTCTCCCCCCGCCACCCTCCGTGTTCCACCCTCTGCCCCCGCCACCCTCCATGTCCCCCCCTCTCCCCCGTCACCCTCCGTGTTCCACCCTCTCTCCCGTTCTCACTCTCACACACATGTAGACCTGGCGGAGGTTCCAGTTTTCAGAAAACTGGTACTTCATGGGTATATGAAGTGTAGGCGGGTGGCCAAGTGGTTAAGGCTTTGGGCTAGCGATCTGAAGGTCATTAGTTCGAGCCTCAGTCAAGGCAGTGTGTGTGTCCTTGAGTAAGGCACTTAACCACAAGCTGCTCCTGCACATTTATAGCCCCAGTGGCGATGGTTGGTGCACTATAAAGGGGAAAAGAATATGGAGTGTTCAGTGCCATTCGGAGGTACAGGTGAGATGTTTTCATTTAAATGAGCCATTAAACGTATCTGTTTGCCACACTAGAGGCAAGACTAATAATTCCATTTGTACTGTTCTGTGGATGAAAGAAGGAGTCATGTGGGAGGGAGTGGTTACATTGATCTTGAAGTAGGTTAAAAGGTTGGCACAACGACATGGGACGAAGGGCCTGTACAGTCCTGAACTGAATTGTTTCACATCTTTAGAAATATCAAGAGATCTTCATAAATTGCCAAGGATTTAATGGTCAACCATTTCTATCCTGTCTCAATTACAGCCCTGACACTGGCATCTATCCAATTGTTTGGTTTGCAGTTCCTGCAAATTACCAGCCAGATGCCCGTTGATCTAACCAATTGTTAACAACACACTATAGAAAGCATTCTATCAGTCTGTACCATGGCTTGGTGTGGCAGCTGCTCCAGGTGCGACTACAGGGAACAGCAGAGAGCTGCTGCATCACAGGAAGCGGCCACCCCATCAGGGGCCCTGTCTACACTTGTCACTGCCTCTGTGCAGCACCCCACCCATCCTGGCCATTCTCTTTCTGACCCCTCCCATTGGGCAGGAGCCTGAAAGCATGCGCCACCAGTCTCGAGGACAACCTCTGTCATGACTTGATCTGTACAAACAATATGCAAGGCGAGCTTTTCACTGGGCGTTGCTATTGGCAGCAATAATAAGCCAAGACCAATACACTTAATTACCAGCTGTGATGGAAGGTGTCATCAACGAGATTATTATTACATCCTCACAAGTAAACTGCTCACAGATCCTCAAGTTGGAGTTCACCAGGATGGACAAGCATGAAAAAATAACACTGTCCCTTCATTCTTGCTGGTCGAAATCCCGCAAGTCCCGCCTTAATATCACCAGGAGAAGCCATTTCAGGTCGTGGTTGGCCCTCCACCATTTTTCTCGAGGGAAATAGCAGCTGAGCAATAGATGCTGATCTTGTCTGGATGCCCAGATCCAAAGACAAGGTGGGAAAAAGAGCTTCGTGACGGTGTCAGTAGCGTTGTACTGTTGCACGGTCCTGCATTTGTCGACGTGGCGTGGAAAGCGATTTTTGTAAATCTGGTGGGAGTAAAGGATGATGGGAATGGCGAGGGAGTAGCACCACTGGAGGGGTGCGAGGTGGCAGAGAAAGAGGGCCAGGCCAGGGGTGTGGTGCAGTTACAGACACACCCAGCCTTGAGACGCTGGGCAAAGTCACCTGATTCCAAACTATTGGTTTATTGGTCATTACTGAGTGCCTCTCTACTGCTTCCCTTTTTCCCCAACCATGATTCTCCTCTCCCTGCCCCCTTCCCCCTCTCAGTCCACAATAGAATCAGGTTTAACATGGTTATTTATTTATTTATTTATTTATTTATGGTTTATGCAAACCATAAAAATCACGACTGTACCGTGCAAAAGTTTGAGGCACCCTAGATACATATAGCAACACGTGCACACACACTTGGAGGAACTCAGCAGGTCAGGCAGCAAGAGCAAGCTGTCAGCATTTTGGGCTCAGGACCTGATGAAGGGTTTTGGCCTGAAAAGTCAACTTTTTTATTTTTTTCTATGGACGCTGCCTGACCTGGGGGGGAGGGTGTGTGTGTGTGCGTGTGTGTGTCTCAAGATTTCCAGCATCTGCAGAATCACTTGTGTCTCTGATTGACCAGATCTCAGATGTGCCTAAGATTTCTGCACAGTACTGTGTGAGGGGACACAACTTTAAAGTGATTGGAGGAAAGCAGAGAGTAGGTCAGAGGTAGTTTACACAGAAAGTTGTGGGTACGTAAACACAGACGATGGTAAAGACATACATTCGTAACGTTTGAGAGACTCGGACACATGGATGAAAGGAAGATGGAAGGCTATGTGGGAGGGAAGGGTTCGATTGATTTTGGAGTAGATTGAAGGATTGGCACAACATTGTGGGATAAAGGGACTGTACTGCTCTGTACGTTTGATGTTCAATAGATTGGTTGTTGTGTTTTCTGCACTGCAAAAGTGTTGGGCCTCTTTGGCCACAGGTTGCACTGGGATGTCCTGAAGGCAGAGGAAGTGCTTAACAACACAGTTATTTGTTATTTCTGCATAAGAATGATTTGTGTCCAAGGATCATGTAATTAGAAATGCTTCAATGCCAATAATAAGGCAACAGAGGTGGGGCATTTGGAGACAGGAAGTGATGTGATGGAGCTACACCCAATCAGAATGAGTGAGACAACTTTAACCAACACACAAGACGATGTAGGCATACAGCAGGTCAGGTAACCCCTGTGGAGGGAAGTGAAGAGCTGACATTTTGTGCAGAGACCCTTTATCTAAACTGAAAGATAGATGGACGATAGCAGGTGGAGGGAAGGGGTGGAGCATGGTGGCAGGTGACAGGTAGATCTAGATGAGCAGGTGGGCAATAGGCAGGTGAGAGCGGGAATGATGATAGCTGGGAGGTGATAGGTGAAAGTGACAGGGGTGAAGATGATGGAATCTGATAGGAGGGGTAGGTGAAGCATGGGAAAAGGGAAGGGAGGGAACCAGTGTGAAGAGTGTACGAGTGAGAGGTGCCAGGTGGATCAGGAGTAGAAGGAAAAAGTGCCACGGTAGGAGGGGAGTGATTCCCAGAATGTGGAGAATTTATTGAAGTAAAGTGAAGTATTTGAGAAGTTACTTGAGCAGTTCCTGAAAGTTTGAGTTACTTTCAGTGCTAATGCCTCCGGGTTGGAGACTACCCAGGTATCTGAAAAGTGGCCTCATGTTTTCCCATTAGCTCCTGCATTAGAAGCCTAATGGAGTCCTGCTCCCATAGATTTTACCCTCAACCCATCTTCCACCTTCAAGGACTTTAAACCCAGAACAACACGGACAAAATGCTGGAGGATTCAGAAGGTTAGGCGGCATCTATAGAGAGGAATAAACTGTTGGCATTTCAGTTTAGGGCCCTTCATCAAGACCTGGTGGAGAGTCGGGCACAAAACGTCAACTTCTTCTCCATAGACCCCCACCACACAGGACATGCCCTCTTCTCATTGCTACCATCAGGAAGGAGGTACAGAAGCCTGAAGGCACAAACTCGATGATTCAGGAGCAGCTTCTTCCCCTCTGCCATCTGATTTCTGAATGGACATCGAACCCATGAACACCACCTCACTTTTTTTTAATTTTCTATTTTTGCACTACTTAGTTAATTTAACTATTTCTCCAGTTGTGGTGGGATTTGAACATGTCACTGATCATCAGTAAAACCAGTCCAATAACACTGTTACGCTAACCATTTTTTTTTTGGATAGTTAGCTGATGGGGCCTCATGGCATCCTTCTGTGCTCCTTCTCTCCATGTACAGGAGCGTGGCTATGCAGAGTAGGTTAAGGCGGCATGTTTACCTTAATCAGAATCAGGATTATTATCACTGACCAGTATGAAGTGAATGAAGTACAATACATAAAAATTGCTATAAATTACAAAATATTGCACCAAAGAAGGAATATTGAAGTAGTATTTGTGGACCACCATGATAGTAGAGGGTAAGAAACTGTCCTAAATCATAGAAAGTAGGTCTTCAGGCTGCTGTTTTGCCTTCCTGATGATGGTAACAAGAAGAGGGCATGTCCCAGTTTGTAACGGTGATGGATGTTGCCTTCTTGAAGCTCGGCCTCTTCAATATATGTATAAAAATTCATAAACACCAGCCATAAACATAAACCCTCCTTTGTGCCCTGACCAGTAATTATCCCACACCCATCACAAAAGCAGAATGAATTTGCATGACTGTTACTCGAAGATCAAAGTAAATTTATTGTCGAAGTACATATCCTGTACGTCACCATATACAGCCCTGAGTTCACTTTCTTGCAGGCATTCACAGTAGAGTAGAGAAATACAACTGAATCAACGAAAAGCTACACACAAAGACTGAAACTTTAAAAGATAAACTGCAAACAAAACTACTTCATAAATTCATTAAAAGGAAAAAATAAGAAGCAACACACACAAATGCTGGAGGAGCTCAGCAGGTCAGGCAGCATCCATGGAAAAGAGTAAACAGTTGACGTTTTGGGTCCAGACCCTTCACCAGGACTGAGAGGGAAGGGGGAAGATGCCAGAATTAGAAGGTGGGGGAGGAGAAGGAGGGGTGAATCTAGGTGGGTGGGAAGGTCAAGGGTTGGAGAAGAACCTGATTGGAGACGGGAATGGACAATAAGAGAAAGTGAAGGTGGAGGGGACACTGGGGGGAGTAATGGGGAGTTGAGGTCAGAGTGGGGAATAGAGGGGTAGATTTTTGTTTACCGGAAGGAGAAATCGTTATTCATGCCATCAGGTTGGAGGGTACTCCTTCACCCTGAGGCTGCCCTCATCTTGGCACAAGAGGAGGCCATGGATTGGCATGTTGGAAAGGGAATGGGAACTGGAATTAAAATGTTTGGTCACTGGGAAGTCTCGGCTGTGGTGGATGGTGCGGAGGTGCTCGACGAAGCGGTCCCCCAATTTACGACAGTTCTCACCAATGTGGAGGAGGCTGCTTCGGGAGCAGAGGTAGCGATCCATGCAGAGAGCAGGAGTGGGGGGGGGGAGGTAAAATATGTTTAATGATAGGGTCCCTTTGGAGGTGATGGAAGTTGCAGAGGATAATGTGATGGATGAGGAGACTGATAGAATGGTCGATAAGGACAAGAGGGGCTCTATCACTATTATGAAGGCAGGAAGATGGGGTGAGCGCAGATGTACAGGAAATGGAGGAGATGTGAGTGAGGCAGTATCAAGAATAGAGGGAGGGAAACCTTGCTCTTCAAAGAAGGAAGTCCCACTTCAGATATCCTGGAACAGAAAGCCTCATCCTGAGAACAGACGTGGTGGTGAATAAACTGAGAAAAGGGAATAGCATTTTTACGAGATAGAGTGGGAAGATAGTCGAGATGACCAGGGGATTCAGTAGGTTTATAGAAGTTATTGGTTGACAGTTTGTCTCCAGAGATAGAGACAGAATGATCAAGAAATGGGAGAGTGGTGCCAGAGAAGGCCCAAGTGTATTTAAGGGCAGAATAGAGACAAAATTGATAAAATTGACGAGCTCAGCATGGGTGCATGAGGTAGAACCGATGCTGTCGTCAGTGTAGCGGAGGAAGAGATGGTGAGTATGACCAGGGAAAGCTTCATTGTAGAGCCCTTGAAGTTGAGTCTATAGGTTGTGGAATCAGTTCAGTCTTGAGGTGAATGAAGTTAGCCACGCTGGTTCAGAGGCCTGATGGTTGTAGGGTAAAGACTGTTGCTAAACCTGCTGGTGTGGGACCTATTGCTCCTGCACCCCTTCCTGATGGCAGCAGTGAGAAGAGAGTATGTCCTGGATGGTGGGGGTCCTTGATGATGGACGCTGCTTTCTTGTGGCAACACTCCTTGCAGATGTGCTCAGTTGTGGGGAGGGCTTTTCCTGTGATGTACTGGGCTGTATCCACTACTTTCTGTAGGATTTTCCATTTCCAGGGTTGGTGTTTCTGGATCAATTTTCTCCCTCGCTCTTTCCATAACCTCCCTGCCCAGTCTTTCTGTGAGTCCAAGTTCTCCCTTTCCCTATGGGGTTAACTCACTGCTCTCTGCTGGTTCCACTGGACCCAATGTGAGAAATTGCCAGATGCACGATTGTTTAATTAGAGTAGGAAGCAGCAGAGCACATTTTAAAATTATGTGCTAATTAGACAGCAAGAAGTGTCATCTGGACTAAAATTTAACGGCCCTTAATTTGCAGCCTCGAAAGTCACTAAAAATATTTTGGTGGGTTCTGCCTCTCAGTCCATCTTCTTCCTATCACCTTATGATTTACAACCTCTCATTTTGTGTATCCCAGGGCTGATGTTTTTTTTCAGCGTGTAAGTACATTAGAAATTTTCAAGGCACCTTTAACTTCAATTAGCTGTCTTCAATACACCTTGGTACCCACTTGTCTTGGCCGTCGATAATGTACTGTTGCTGTGGCTGGGACTCTTTGCCATACAGGTTCCTGGGTCCCAGTTATAGAGTAAATATGGCATGGAAACTAGTTTAATTATCTGATGACATGTCCGAGGAACCAGTACACTAGCGTACATGTTCTGGTATGCCATCCTATGGTATACATGTTCTGGGGTGCCAGTACTCTGATATACACGTTCTGGGGTGCCAGTTTTCCACAATACAGGTTAATGGGTATCAGTTCACTGGGATGCAGGTTCCTGCGTACTAATATTCTGGGCCCAGATTCTCCAGGATACCAGTTCTTTGGGCATCTGTCATTCCCTGCAGCTTGAGTTTCTGGGCAGCAAGCAGTGAAGTGGGGTTGGACATGTTGGACCTTTGTAATCACTGTTGAAGCCTGCTGGAAAGGACACTGTGTACAAGGGGGACCCCTGACACTGAAGTAATATCCAAAAATCCATCGGATGTGATCACCAGCTCCTGAGAGGCAGCTTTCCTTTCCTCTCTGTGCATTCATCCGCTAGGCTATCAGGATATTGTCCTGCATTGTACTAAGTTGGTTACTGTTATCAGTGAAAAGCTTGTCTTGTACATTGTTTAAACAGATCGAATCATTACACGGTGCGTTGAGCTACAATAGGTAAAACAATAACAATAGAATAAAGTGTTAGAGCTACTGCGAAAGTTTAGTGCAGGTAATCGATAAACTGCAAGATCATAACGAGGTAGATTGTGAGGCCAAGAGGTCGTCCATAACACCAGGGTAGAATCCACCTTGAACCTGGTGCACACTCTCTCAGGCTTTTGTATCTTCTGCCCGCAGGCAGAGGGAAGAAGGGAGAATGTCTGGGGTGGCCGGTGTCTTTGATGATGCTGGCTGCTTCCCTGAGGCAGTCGGCAGTGTAGAGGGGAGGCTGGTTTCCTTCATGTGCTGAGCCTGCACCTACAGTGCTCCGCAGTTCCTTGCAGTCACAAGCTGAGCAGCTGCAATACCAAAACATTGGTGGAAAGCACTGTGCGCTCTGCTTAGTAACGGAAAGAGAGGGCCTCTGATTCATTCAACGTCACAAGATGTATTTTTACCTCCCTTGGGTGTGAGGGTGTGGAACTAGCGCAACTAAACACAGTCTTTAGTCAGCATGCATCACAGCCTCTGTGCTTGTTCCTGGATGGAATCCCAGCTCTCTGTGTCATCACTGCCCAGGTTGTTGTTATCTCGATCGGCGAGACAGTGGGAGGTGGGTTCAAACAGAGAATCTCTTTGGCCAGAGGGTAGTGAATCTGTGGAACTCATTGCCACAGAAGCCAAGTCATCGGGTCTATTTTAAAGCGGGTGTTGATATGTTTTTGATTAGTAAGGGCCTACGGAGAGAAGGCAGGAGAATGGGGCTGATCAGCTGAATGCTGAAGCAGTCGCAGTGGGGTAAATGGCCTAATTCTGCCCATGGTCCGAGCAGCTTCCCAGGCCACACCCTCCAGGGTAAGGACTGGACGGAGGACTTGCCTGCATTCTCAAGCTGGATTGAAGTGGCTGCAGGATTTTCCTTTGGAAAGAGGCCAAGGGAATTCTTGCTTCTGTCTCAGCCAATCATCACGCCAGGATCACCACTGAGAGAGACAATGTAGCAGAGCTTAACTATGATATCAATAAAGTGGAAAGGGTACAGGGAAAATTTACAAGGATGTTGCTGGGACTTGAGGTCCTGAGTTATAGGGAAAGGTTGAATAATTAAGGACTTTATTCCCTGGAGTGCAGGAAACTAAGGGGAGAGTTGATAGAGTAGACAAAACTATGAAGGGTATAGGGCGGACAAGTGCAGGTAGGCTTTTTTCAATAAGATCAGGTGAGACTAGAACTAGAGGTCATGGGGTTAAAGGTGAAAGGTTGCAATGTTTAAGGGGCACTTCTTCACTCAGGTGAGAGTACAAGCTCCCGGTGGAAGTGGTGATTTCAACACTGAAGAGAGATTTGGACAGGTACATGGATGGGAAGGGTATGGAAGGCTATGAAACATGATAGGTTGGAGTGGATGAGATGGGCTGAAGGGCCTCTCTCTCTGCTGTGGCATTCTAAGGTTCAATGACACTAACATCTCATGGGATCTTGCTGTGCTCATTTGAGTAACACAACATAGATGCGGGCCTTTTGGCCCACACAGTTTGTGCAAGCCACAATGATATTGTTGAATACTGCAACCCCTCATAGCCCACCAGCCATTAAATATTCAACTTCATTGGCTAGGAATATCCAAGGATGTCCTAAGACTAAATATTTCATTTAGTCCTGGGTGACTATTCACCTCTGCTGGCCTGACTAGACCGGGCAGTAGCCACTGATGTGAGAAACCCTGAGAAGGGAGAACACTTGGGTGATTACATGGAAGGACCAACTACAGGAGGGCTTTGTCTAAAGTGCAGAGGGAGCTTTACTCTATATCTAACCGTTACCGTCCCAGCCCTTTACTTCAACTAAATATCTTTGTTACAAATACAATAACACAATACCACAAATACATATACAAAATAGTGATAAATCATTAAAGAAACTAAATTACACTAAAATGTTCTCATCTCTATCAATGATGGAGCTAATTCCCTGTGGAGCCTAATGGTCCCAGAATGCCTGTATGATAACCGTGGGCAGCAAGTGTTCCTTCTCAATGGTTAGCCGGGCACGGACATACCCCTTAAACATTGCCAGGCAGAATCCTCCGCCAGCCGCTTCCAGAACCCACAGATAGCGGTTTTAGCCAGCTCCAGGAGCAAATTCGCAAGGACATTCTAATCCCCCCCCCCCTTAATGGATGACCATATATAAATAGGGCGGGGCTAAATTGCACCCAGAAGCCAAGGAGAAGCCCTCGCATATATGCGAAAAGGGGCTGCACCCTCACACACTCCACGTATGCATGGCACGTGGTCTCTTCCAGCCCGCAGAAGCAGCTGGGAGATCCATGTACAAATTTAAAAACTTATTACAAGCCACTACCCTATACAGCAGCCTCCATCCCAGATCCCAAGGTGCATGGGAAGAACTCGCTCCTAAAGGGGCTTCCACTAGGGACCCCCCTCACCCCAGGTGGGAAGTAGCATGAGGGTTAGGGTTAGGTGGTGGATAAGGTCTAGACTCTAGGGGGTCAAGGGTGTGGAGCAGCAGTCCATATGGGTACCACCTATCTGAAACCCTGAACGGGATTGTCGATGAGAGATGGCTCAAGCTGTGTCAGCCCAGCTCCCAGGTAAGAGTCTGGGGTCCGGGTCCGACAAGCAGCTCCGGTGGAGCAGGGGTGAACCTGGCCAGAGTCGCTCCACACACCTGAGCCACACCAACATCCATTGTAGTAGGACAGGGCTGAGCCACTTCCTCGGACAGGACTCTGCGCTCTACCAGCAGAGGGGGTTCCTGGCCTGAGGCAGTCTCTCAGCAGGTCCTGACACAAGCTGGGCAGCCTCCGCAAAGAAGCGTGGCTGATGCCTACCAGTGGCAGCCGCATAGCTTCATGAAGACAGTGGCCCCTCTGGAGAAAGTTCATTGCCACCTGGGAGGGTGATCAGCATGCAGGAGTCTCTGCAGGGTCCTGAGGCAGTAAGTGCGTGGACGCACACCAGCAACTGTCCACCCTCCCCCACTGGGAGATCCGGGACCGCTGAAGGGGCCTGTTGTCCCAGAGGAAGTTCACTAACTTCCTCTGCATCCCTGCAACATGGAGAGTGGGTGGGGCCAAGGTGACCATCCGGTACCACAACATGGAGGCCACCAGCTGCTTTATGACCACCACCCTGCCTCGATAGGAAAGCACCATGAGGACTTGACCAGTGCTCCAGCCAGGGCATGACTTTCATCTCCCGGTCCTGTCAGTTCACCAGCCAGGTCTCCCCAGAAGGATTGGGGTAGATTCCCAGGTAGAGGAGATGCTTGACATTCTACTCAGGAGGTTATATCTCCTCCGGCAGGGACTCTGCCTGCCACTGACCCATTAAGGGTCTGGAATATTTTGCCCAGTTGCCCAGAAGGACGATGCCAAGAAAGATTCCTGGTACTCACACGTCCTCTGCAGGTCACTGGGATCTGTCACCATCAGGAGCATGTCATTGGCATAGGATGAGAGGGTGACGTCCAAGTCTGATTCATGCAGAACCAGACCTGTCCACCCCTGAAGGAGACAGATGGCGTACAACTGGCCGGACATGGGGCACCCCCGACGTACTACTCTTCGAAAGGGAATGGGCGCTGTCAATGATCCATTGATCTTGACAAGCTCTCTGTGACAGACTATAAGAGCTGAACCCAGGCTACAAAGCATGGGCCTGTAGAGCGCCCACCAGGAAACAGTGGTCTACTCATTCAAATACCTTCTCCTTATCAAGGGAGAGAAAAGCTACCGGGGGAAGGGTGCTATCTCCTGCAACAAGTGGATCAAGTTCTGGACTAGCTGGGCATGGACCCAGTCAGGATGAATTACCCATCTCAATGCCGAGCTAGAACAACAGGCCTTTGCCAGAAAATGGATGCCAGTTCTTTAATGGACAGAGATCTCCCTTCTTGGGCAACAGGACAGTTCTCCACCATGAAAGAGGCATCTCCCAAGTGACTAGGCTCTCCCCTGGGTCAAGGCTATGGACATTCCCAAGGATACCCCGGGAAGCCTGAAATAACTCAACAGTCAGAACATCCACTCCAGGGGACTTTCCCTGTTGTCCCTGTCCTGGGAGTGTGTGATGGGACAGTGTAGAGGGAGCTTCACTCTGTATCTAACCCGTGCTGTCCCTGTCCTGGGAGTGTGTGATGGGACGGTGTAGAGGGAGCTTCACTCTGTATCTAACCCGTGCTGTCCCTGTCCTGGGAGTGTGTGATGGGACAGTGTAGAGGGAGCTTCACTCTGTATCTAACCCGTGCTGTTCCTGCTCTGGGAGTGTGTGATGGGACGGTGTAGAGGGAGCTTCACTCTGTACCTAACCCGTGCTGTCCCTGTCCTGGGAATGTGTGATGGGGGCATCATATTTAAGGCTTTTTGAGAGAACTGGGAATGATCGATGATGGTGATGGTGATTAGGCTGTTGCCTGTCCCATGTTTGAATAATATATTTGGAAATTTATGAAATGGGAATTTTAGAGAACTCTGTTTTTAATTTATTTCTGTCTCTCATGATGTGGGCATGTTAATGAGTTATTAATTAGTTATTGAAGCCATCAATAAATTCCAATCAACATCAAGCACAGTGTCAGAATTAAAATATAAGCACAGACTTATATTCTGGCACAGACTGTTACCTCTGCACACCCCTCCCCTCTTCTACTCCACTTCCTCTTCTCTACATCAACCTCCCCTCCATTTCCCATCTCCACACCTCACACGTCTCTCTTCCTCCACAACTCATTCTCCTCCCTTCTTCTACACCATCCTCCTCTCCCTTCACCTTGTCCTGTCCTCCACCACACCACCCTCTCCTCCCCTGTTTCCACTCCTCTATATCACCTACTTTTCCCCTCACCTCATCTCCCCTCCTCCTCTCCCAACCCGTCAGTGCCTTAGCACTTACTACCTCCCCCTCCTCTACACTTCCCTCCACTTTTTATTCCTCCCCCATCTCCCTGACCCATCCCATATCCCTGCTTGCACGCCCTCATATCGCCAGTCAGCACCAGACTGAGTAACCACCCTCAATTCCCTCCCCTCCCTTTTGCTTCTTCTACACAATCTCTTCCAGTTCAAAACAGGCAGGGGTTAGATACAGAGTGAAGCTCCCTCTACACTGTCCCATCACACACTCCCAGGACAGGGACAGCACGGGTTAGATACAGAGTGAAGCTCCCTCTACACTGTCCCATCACACACTCCCAGGACAGGGACAGCACGGGTTAGATACAGAGTGAAGCTCCCTCTACACTGTCCCATCACACACTCCCAGGACAGGGACAGCACGGGTTAGATACAGAGTGAATTTCCTCTCTACACTGTCCCATCACACACCCCCAGGACTGGGACAGCACGGGTTAGATACAGAGTGAAGCTCCCTCTACACTGTCCCATCACACACTCCCAGGACAGGGACAGCACGGGTTAGATACAGAGTGAAGCTCCCACTACACTGTCCCATCACACACTCCCAGGACAGGGACAGCACGGGTTAGACATAGAAGAAGATCTCTCTGTGCATTACACACTCCCAGGGTAATAAACGGTTGATGTTTGGGGCTGAGACCCTTCATCAGGACCTCTGCATCACATACACTGGAAGTAGACCCACACCATCACCGGCATGCTACCATCAGAGAAGGGGGTGCAGGAGCAAGGAAGCAGACAGGAGTCTCAGGCTGTCTGTCTTTGCTTTACCCCTCATTCGGGCTGCGGGTGGTGGCAGCTACAGAGATACAGGCCACCAGAAGGGGGCGATACCGGCTCGCCGATGACTGAATAAAGGGCTCCGGCTCACTCCGGCATCTGTAAAACCCGGAACAGAGCACAGTTTCGGATTTGGATTTCAAAATCAGGTTTATTATTACTGACTGATGTGACGTGAAATTTGCTGTTTTATGGCAGCAATGCAATACAAAGTCATAAAAAATAAAACATTTCATTATTGATTAAAAAATAAGTGTTAGATTGCAAGTTCAAGGGTTCATGAACTATTCAGAGATCTGATTACAGAAGGGAAGAAGCTTTTTTTAAATTATCGAGCATGGGTTTTCAGGTTCCTCTACATTTTCCCTGATGAAAGGCTTGTGTCTTTAATAGTAGATGCCATCTTCATAAGACCTTCCCTCTTCAAGATACCATGATGGTGAGGAGGGTGGTGCCCATGACGGAGAAGGCTAGGTTTGCAAACATCTGCAGCCTCTTTGCAGACTCCATCCCAGGTCAGAAGAAAGATGAAGTGTTTGGTTATATACCCAACCTCCTCAAACTCCTAAAGTATAACTGCTGACACACCACCTTTGTGATTGCATCAATGTATTGGGCCCTGTCAGATCCTCTGAGATGTTGGCACCTGGGAATTTGAACCTGTTCTCTCTTTCCACCACTGAGGCTGCAATGAAGATGGGTGTGCATTCTCTTGAGTTCTATTACTTAAATCCAGATGAATTCTTTGCCTTTACTGATGTTGTTGTTACTGTTTTTGGGACATCACACAACCAGCCAATCTACTTCACCTCTGTGTGCCATCTTGTCACCACCTGATGATACCCAAAATGGTGATATCATCAACAAAAATATGGATGGTGTTTGAGCAATGGGCTAAGCACACATCCTTGAGGTACGTCAGTGTTGACTCTCAGTGAGGAGGAGATACTACTTCCAGTCTGCACTGATTGAGGTCTCCCTAATGAGGAAGTCCAAGATCCAGTTTCAAAGGGAGGTACAAAGGGCCAGGTTTTGAAGCCTTTTGATTTGTACTGGGGTTATGATGGTGTTGAACACTTACAAATCACAATGGAAATAAATCACAGCTTACAGGGTTGTAGTCTGCAGAGGCCACTAGATGTCCCCTGTGCACCATGTACTGACTTTGCCCTGCTGTTGGAATCTGTCTTTTAAATTAACAATTTCTCCAACGGTTTCCCCATCTCCCCCAACCCATCTTCCCCCTACCCCTCTCCTCCCATCTCCTCTCTCTCTTTCCCCTCCCACTCCCCTCTCACCCCCTTTCCCCTCCCACTCCCCTCTCACCCCCTCTCCCCTCCCTCTCCCCTCTCACCCCCTCTCCCCTCCCAACTCACACCCTTCCCTCTCACATCCCTTCCCCTTCCCTCTACCCTCTTTCACCTCTACCCACCCTCTACCATCCTCTCACCTCTCCCACTCTCCCCTCCCACTCTCCCTCCCTCCCCCACTCATCCCCACCCTCTGACCCCTGCCACCCTCTCCCTTCTTTCTCTCTCCCCTCCCCCTCACCTCTACCACCACTCCCCTCCTTCCCCACCCCTCTCCTCACCCCCTCTCCTCCCCCCTCTCCCCTCTCCTCACCCCCTCTCCTCTCCCCCTCTCCCCCTCTCCTCTCCCCCTCTCCCCCTCTCCCCCTCTCCCCCTCTCCCCCTCTCCCTCTCCCCCTCTCCCTCTCCCCCCTCTCTCTCCCCTACCCTCAACTAACTTTCTCTCTCCAACCTACCTTTGTCTCTCCATCTCTGTTCTCTCTCACTCTTTCTATCCTACCTTCCTGTGTCCTACCTCCTCTTCCCTCTCTTACTCTCTATGTCCCACCCCTCTCTCTTTCTCGCTCTGACCTACCTAGCACTTCCATCTCAGCCTCACTCACTTCTTTCCCTGCGGCCTGAAAACAACAAGCAATTTTAATTCTGACGCAGATAACGAGAATGATAAAAATCCTACCCTGTAGTCAAGAATAACTTTGACAAACTTCTATAGATGCAAGTTGGGAGTATCCTGACTGGTTGCATCACCCGTTAGAAAACACCATGCCCAGTAATAGGAAACGTTGTACAGAATATCATGTCCATCACTGGCAAAGCCCTCCCCAACATTGAGCACACAACATCCACCATCAAAAAATTCCCCACCACCACCCATCCAGGCCATGATCTCTTCCCACTACTACTATTGAGAAGGAGGTACAGGACCCTCAGATCTCACCCAGTCAGGTTCAGAAAGGGTTATTCAGTTATTAGCCTTCTACCATCAACTGTGGGTATCTTCAATCACTAAAACTCTGAACTGATTCTACAACCCATAGATTCATGATCCTGAACTCTTCACAACTAATTTTTTTATTTGCACAGTTTGTTTTCTTTTATAAATATCTGCTTCTCAGATTTTATCTGTAAATGTGCAGATTTTCATAAACTTTATCGTATTTCTTCTTGTTTTCTGTAAGTGCCTGCAAGAAAATGAATCTCAAGATGGTATATGGTGACATTTTTGCAGTTTGATAATAAATGTACCTTACACTTTTTGAAGATTGATAGGATGTATAGAGTCTGCTGCAAAGCAGTGTATATTACAGATCTGGTATCCAGCATTCAGCTCTATAGGTCAGAGAGTATATACTAGCAGCTATTGTCACACCAGCTGGTATCAGGCAAATGGCTTCCTATCCTTCAATATGATTTTTTGCTTCTTTTTAGAATATAGAACATACATCAGTACAGGCCCACTATGTTGTATCAACTTCTTAGCCCACTCTGTGATCATCCAACCCTTCCCTCCCACAGATCCCTCCATTTTTCTATCATTCATTTGCCAATCAAAGATCATCACACTTTTCTGGATTGAGCTCCATCTGCCACCTCTCAGCCCAGCTCTGCATCTTACAAATGTCCTAGTGTAACCTATGACAACCATCTCCACTATCCACAACTCCACCAACCTTCATGTCATCTGCAAACTAACTAACCCAAGCTTCATGTCATCTGCAAACTAACTCCACCAACCTTCGTGTCATCTGCAAACTAACTAACCCAACCTTCATGTCACCTGCAAACTAACTAACCCAGCCTTTGTGTCACCTGCAAACTAACTAAACCAACCTTCGTGTCACCTGCAAACTAACTAAACCAACCTTCGTGTCACCTGCAAACTAACTAACCCAACCTTTGTGTCATCTGCAAACTAACTCCACCAACCTTCCATTTCCGCATCCAAGACATTTATAAATATCACCAAAAGCAGGGATTCCAGTTCAGATCCCTGAGGAACACCACTGGTCACCAACCTCCAGGTTGCCCATAAATCATTGAGTGCATTGGGACAGGAGATTCGGTGTCGATGGCAAACAGCCACCAACAAGCACCTGACGTGTTTCCTGACAAACTCTCTCTCGTGTCAATGACTTGTGTTTTAATGAACGGTCTGCTGCCTGTCCCTCTGAGGTAGAGCGAGAGGCAGGGAAGAGTTCGGGGCCAGGGAGTGATTGGTTACAGCCCCCTGAAGCTGTCACTCTGTCAAGTAGATGATGTTTCTTGGAAAATGTACCTGTTCTCAACTTGTTCCTTCAATTCTGTTGGATCAGCCTTGTGGACATTTTAACATTGATCGACATCGATACTTAAATACCTTCCAGGCAATGCATACCGCAAAATCTATGGGACTATGGACCAGCAGGAGGCTTTACAGCCCATCTAACCTGATCCTACATTCAATGGCTGATTCCTTCGAGTTCTGAAATTCTTGCTTCTTGTTCTTCAAATTCACGTCTAAATGACTTGATACTTTCTTCGACCGTCTTTAAAATTCCTTCAAGCGAGGAGAATTTGTGGGTAAGTTTTTTCTCTAGTCTATCATCTAGAAGCTTTGAAGTTGCACCCAAAGTTAATGAGGGCTGCTTAAATGGTGGTTTTTCGCCATCTTTTTTTGTCCCGTCACTGTTAGAATGTTTCCCATCTTTAGCTTCTCGTAATCTAGAAGCCATTTCCAGCAAGCTAAAATCAAAGCTCCAAAAAATACCTGCAATATCAACCCCTTTAGTGTAGGTATAAATAAAGCAGTTAGGGGTGATTACAGGTAAAAGAAGTAAAAGGACTGGAGCGAAGCCAAAGTCTGCCTCATGCCATGAGCATCGTCTTGAGAGTTCTTCCATACTCCATGTCTTTTCCTTCATATCCTTAGATGTATTTGATTATAAATCCTAGCGTAAAATTAATAATTATTTTAGGAAATGTGGTGGCATCCATTGGTCTCGAGAGACCATGGATCTGCGCCTGGAATTTCCAGGGCGCAGGCCAGGGCAGGGTTGTATGGGAGACCGGCAGTTGCCCAAGCTGCAGGCCTTCCCCTCACCATGCCACCGATGTTGTCCAAGGGAAGGGCACTAGGACCCATGCAGCTTGGCACCAGTGTTGTCACAGAGCAATGTGTTGTTAAGTGCCTTACTCAAGGACACAACACGCTGCCTCAGCTGAGGCTCGAACCAGTGACCTTCAGGTTACTAGTCTGATGCCTCGCCCACTAGGCCACGCGCCAACACATTTCATTTAGGAAATGAATGACTTATTTTAAGCATTTGATGCTCATTGCGTCATAATTGATTACAATGATCACGTAATCACCTCTTCTTTTGCTAACTCACCTTTCTCCTAGAAGCATGTTATAGTTGTTGAATAGCCATATGATTTGTGTATTTACCATATCATGAGAAATACAGACTGAAAAAGTCGTGCTATTTTCAGGCTTGGCCCTCGCATTATTCCCGTTCACTACCACAGTTCAGTGTTGGCTGGTGTGATTCTCATACTCTAATCACAGAGTCACACAATTCCTGTGCAGTAGACAGGTGGTATCTGCGGAGAGAGCAAACTGCTCCTATAAAACACAGATCTCCCTGCAGCAGAGCTGATCACATCTGATGCAGACAGATAATATGTAAGAATAGAAACAGGCCACTCAGCCCCTGTACTAGCTCTCAGTAACATCGTTATTGATCCAGCATTCCCCATCCATGTCCCAGTTACCCGAAGTTATTGAATGTGGAACACAGAACACAGTACGGTACAACACAGGAACATTGATGGGTCTTCAGGTGCTTGTAGAGGCCAATCCAGGATCCACATGTTCTGACAGACTTCCAGATCTCACAATCCTGCCCCCTTTGCTACATGATGATCATTGTGGGACTTGATCCCCAATGTTATGGTGCATTGCCTTAATGGAGAATGCCCATGCATGACTTTGTTTAACGTGGGGAGGCCAATGCACAGGCAGACACCACACAATCCTTGATAGATCAAGGTCAAGTGGCATTGGATGCAAGATGGCTGGGAATCCTTTGCTGCTGCAATCTTCCTCCACCTTCACCGCCACTGCGATGCACCATCATCTTCAGCCAGCTCCACCACTGAAGTCTTAGTTGGATCACTCTTTGACTGAAACTGCTCGCTTGACCTTACCGCCATGAGTGACCCAACCAGAGCTAAGCACCAAATGGCTAAACTCCTTCAGGTATCTCTCTTGGGGGTCTCAGGCACTCACATGCCCTTCCACCACAACGAGGAGCTATTCCTCGGAGAACCCTGGATCAGAGAGACAAACGACCAGGATTATTTCTCTCTCCTTTATGCTAGGCATTGTCGCACCTCTCTTGCCAGACCACTGCTGTCAACCAACACCCTTTCCTGGCCTTCCACAGTTATACTTTAATGCCTGCCCTGATTCAGATTCTCTGCTTCAGGTGAGACAGTAGGAAAAAAAAACAGGACTCCGGCATCTTAAGAATTCAAGACACACCACACTGCGGTCAGAACGTGTCTCTCAGCAAAGGAACAAAGGAATGTTGCTGAGATGTAGAGACTAACCAAGCATTTGGCAATCCTCAGCAATGTGATGACTCAGTTATCTGACTTAGGTTAATGGGAAAGTGAAATGTAGGCACCATGTTCTTTATTTTTTGTTTTATTATGAGCCTGCCACCCAGTCTGGATCAAACAAAGGAAATAGTTTATTGCTACTGGAGAGGAAGTGCACTCTGAGTCCACTAATAAAGTGGTCACTGAGTGTACGTTTGTGGTCTGCTGCTGCTGTAGCCCGTCCACCTAAAGGTTCGATGTGCTGTGTGTTCAGAGATACTCATCTGCACACCACAGTTGTAATGTGCGGGTTACTTGAGTTACTGTGGGGTTCCTGTCTGACCATTCTCCTCTGACCTCTCTCAATAACAAGATTAACATAACTGGATGGTTTGTTTTGGGTTTTTTTGGCACCATTCTCTGTGAACTCCAGAGGCTGTTGTGTTGTGAGAATCCCAGGGGATCTGCGGTGTCTGAAGTATTCAAATCACTCCATGCGGCACAAATGATCATTCCATGGTTGGATCACATTTCTCGCCCATCCTGCTGTTTGGTCCGAATAGCAACCGCACCCCTTCAGCATGCCTGTACGCTTCTATGCACTGAGCTGCTGTCACCTATTTGGCTGATTAGGTATTTGCATTAACGGGCTGGTCAACGGGTTTACCTAGTAAAGTGACCACTGAGTGTACTTGATTCATCGTGTCATAAGAGAATGGATGGTGGCCCTTCAGCCCACCCAGTCCCTGTTGACCATCCAGCACCCATTTACACAAATCCAATTTTACTTCAAATCCTGTGTGCAATGCACAGGATCAGAAAAATCTGCAGAGAGTTGTAAGCTCAGCCAGCCCATCATGGGCACTCTCCTCCCCACCCTCAAGGCCATTTTCAAATGTCTGAAGAAAGGGGATTCCATCGTTAAGGAACATGCCTTTCTTCTCATTACTACCATCACTGAGGAGGTACAAGAACCCGAAGACACACATTGATATTTTAGGAACAGCTTCTTGCCCCCCGCCATCAGATTTACTAACAGACCATGAACCCAAAAAGCAATACTTCCTCTTTACTATTATTTCGCACTCTCACTTGACCTTACCGCCATGGGTGACCCAACCAGAGCTAAGCACCAAACTTTTGTTTACTCACTTTTGTATATTCCCTATGGTAACTTATTATAACCTTTTATGTACTGGACTGTACTGCTGCCACAAAACAACAAGTGTCTTGACATGCATTCAGAGACCACTCTGTTGGGTACCTCCTGTACTTAATAAGGTGGCCACTGAGTTTATGTTCATGGTCTTCTGCTGCTGTAGCCCATCCACTTCAAGGTCCAACGTGTTGCATGTTCAGGGATATACTTCTACATGCCACTGCTGTAAAGCATGGCTATTTAAGTTACTGTGGCCTTCCTGCCTGCTTGAACCAGTTTGGCCATTCCCCACTGACCTCTCTCATCAACAAGATATCTTTGACCACAGAGCTGTCACTCACTGGATCCTTTTTTGTTTTTCACACCATTTCTGTAAATCCTAAAGACCGCTGTGTGTGAAAACCCCAGGAGATCAGCAACTTTCTGAGATATTCAAACCTCCCCTCTGGCACCAACAATCATTCCACAGTCAAAGCCACTTAGATCTGATGTTCGGTCAGAATGACAACTGAACCTCTTCACCATGTTTGTATGCTTTAATGCATTGAGTTGCTGCTACACGATTGGCTGATTAGATATTTGCATTAGCAAACGGGTGTACCTCATAAAGTGGTCACTGATTGTGTAAGACATTGGCAGATTGTTTCCAGTCCTGGTCATCTACCTACAGAAAAAAATATCAAAAAGATGGAAAGTATATGGAGAAATTTTACAAGGATGTTGCTCGGACTTGAGTACCTGTGTTATAGTGAAAGGTTTAAAAAGTTAGGACTTTGTTCCCTAGAGTGTATAAGAGTAAGGGGAGATTTGATAGAAGTATGCAAAATGATGGTGGGATAGATAGGGTAAATGTATGCAGGCTTTTTGCACTGAGGTTGAGTGAGACTAGAGCTCAAGGTCATTAGTTAAGGGTGAAAGGTGAAACATTCCAGAGGATCCAGAGGGAATTATCTTCACTCAGAGGGTGGTGCGAGTGTGGAATGAGCTTCCAGCAGAAGTGGTGGATGGGGGTTTGTTTCCAACAAAGTTTGGATAAAAACATGGATGGTGGGGATATAGTCCAGGTGCAGGTCGATGAGGCAAGGCAGAATAATAGTTCAGCATGGTCTAGGCAGGCCATGGAACTTGTTTCCATGTTCTATAATTCAAATTCATGCTTCATATCGATGGAATGTCATCAGAACTGGTAAACTGTGAACATCATGTAGGTTATGGGGAGTAGAGGTTGGATAGAAGAAAGAAAATGTCTGTGATAGGCTAGGCTAAATAGTCCAAATGACAGAAATACATGTGTATCACTCCCTCCTGGTGGTCAAACTAGTATTTCCAGATAACGCAGTGATTTCATTGCCCTTATTCATTTTGCTGTATTGATGAACCTCACCAATTTAGAGAAGTCAAACAAATTGGCTGATTACTTTACACTGCACCTTCATTCCATCTGTGAGGATGTCCCTGAGCTCCGGACAGCTGTCAGTTTTATTTTTCATCTCTCTCCCACTCTGGCCCTTCTGACCTTACATGGTTTCAATGAAGACCAATCCAAACTTTTAGGAACAGCAACTTACTCCTGTCTGGGCACAATGTAGCCAGTGGCACTTGCTACTTAAGGGAAAATTTTCAGACAAGCTGGCCTTTGTGAGAACTAGCCAGCTCTGAAATCAGCTCATCCATCTGTAATATTAATTTGATGTTAATCTCTCTACCAATGCTGCCTGATCAGCTGAGTATTTGTTGTATTCTTTTTTGTTTCCAATTTCCAGCAGGTTTTGCATCTCACTATTTCAGCATATTTATCTATGTTCTCTTTTGCTCTAAATATCCTGATTCATCTGCTTTCTATACACTTCACTCAACAGTTCAAGAGTGATTAACTCAACAGCATCTAAATAAATTGTCTCATCTTGGGAAAGCAGGCTTCCTCTTCATCATGAAAATTACTTATCTCTTCCCCATCTTTGCAAATTAACATACACTTGTTATCTCGTATTTTCAGTTCTGATGAAGGCAAAGAGCATCACCTCTCTCCACAAAGATATTGAATTAATCAAGAAACTGGATGTGATTAAGCAGAAAATGTGCTTGTCAGCAAAATCCAGCTTGTCCTTTAAAATTCATTAGGGAGGGAACCACACATACTTGGTCTGGAGTTTTGTTTTGTAAGTCTAATCCTACTTCTACGTGGTTGACTCTAAAATATTGTAATCACTGTAGTACAGCCCCACAAACAGCAGTAAATAATGTGAAGAGGATATTACCAATTGTGGGGGAGTCTGGGACCAGAAGGATGACCCTTTAGAACAGAGATAAAGAGGAATTTCTTCAGCCAGAGGGTGGTGAATCTATGAAGGTCATTGCCACAAATGGGTGTGAAGGCCAAATTGTTTTGTATATTTAAAGCAGAGCTTGATAGTTTCTTGATTAATAAAGGCATCAAAGGTTACTGGGAGAAAGCAGGGAATGGAGTTGAGAATGATCATCAATCAGCCATGATGGAATGGCCTACTTATCCTTCTATGTCCTATGGTCTGACGGTCTAAGCGACTAGATATTCTGTTTTAATTATGCTGAGAGGATGATTCACAGGACCATATTAGTATCTACAGGTCATTGTAGTCTGAGGGTGTTATAATGAACAATTCCCCTTTGTCTTGCCTCCAAACTCATCCACTCACTGCATTTTTACTGGAGAAATTAATCTGCTTTTAGTGCAGGAGCCACCTGTCATTTCTGTTGCAGGTCCTGTTTCTTCTGTCTTTAAATTGATTCAATGTTTAATGAACATTGTTTGATGAACAATAGGCCTTAGGCATGACTCCCAGACATATGTTTCACCCCATCTTTTACAATTCATTGATTAATACAATGTTGTCAATTGATATTATGTTTCCAAATTTTGCTATTGGGAGTGTGACTCCCAGATATGTTTCACCCCATCTTTTACAATTCATTGACTAATGCAGTGTTGTCAATCGACATTATGTTTCCAAATGTTGCTATTGGGAGTTTCTCCATTCATCTGATATTCGCATGAGATTCAGTTTAATGTCTCACAAGACAGGGCTTGCAATGGCATGATATATCCACAGAACTTGGGAACAACAATTTAATTTTATTCTCAAACTCACTGACTCAGAGCTGTGTTATGTGCTACCCCAATTCTGCCATGTTGAGGCTTTCAACAAAGTGGCTGACCATTAGTCAAGCTCCTTTCGAGGCAGCCTTAATGGTCAATGACCTTATCTAGTAAACTATTGTTGCCACCTGCCACTGTAACTATTTCTTCTCATTTCTGAAAATGTCGAAAAGGTGTGGAGACAATGGACCAAAAGTACTCTTCCGGTGCACACTTTTACATAATTCAATAATGGCATAATTCTATACCTACTCCCTAAAGGTGGAATAGCACTGGAATGTGGTGGGATAGTGCTGAATAATCCACATGGATGGTAGGTTCCTGTTGGTGAGCGGTTAATCTGGTGCTGAATGAACAGCTCCCTAACTGAGTGGTAAAAGAGGATGCGCAGTTAATCTGGTGCCGAATGAACAGCTCCCTAACTGAGTGGTAAGAGAGGATGCGCGGTTAATCTGGTGCTGAATGAACAGCTCCCTAACTGAGTGGTAAGAGAGGATGCGCGGTTAATCTGGTGCTGAATGAACAGCTCCCTAACTGAGTGGTAAGAGAGGATGCGCGGTTAATCTGGTGCTGAATGAACAGCTCCCTAACTGAGTGGTAAGAGAGGATGCGCGGTTAATCTGGTGCTGAATGAACAGCTCCCTAGCTGGGCTCGCTCAGCGTGGGTGAGCGCCGAGGGTTGTGCTGAATGAACGGCTTCTAACTGCATTGGACAAGGCAAGACGCTAGAGACCATCAACAAAAAGCGCACGAGGTTCTACAGGTGCTGGAAATCTTGAGTAACACACAAAATGCTCGAGGAATTCAGCAGGTCAGGCAGGATCCATAGAGGGAAATAAACAGTTGACGATTCGTACCAAGACCCTTCTCCAGGACTGGAGAAGAAGAGGGAAGTAGCCAGAATAAGAAGGTGTGGGGGAGGGGAGTACAAGGTGGAAGATTGAAGTTGAAACCCGATGAGGGGGAAGCTAGGGCTGTAAGAAAGGGAGAATAAAATGAGGATCTGACAGATATTAGGTGAAGAGGTAAAAGGCTGAAGAAGAAATATGATGGGGACGACAGTGCAACATAGGAGAATGGGAAGGAGGAGGGGCACCAGAGGGAGTTGATAGGCAGTAAAGGAGAAGAGAAGGGAAAGAGGCTGGAAATCTGGAACAACACATAACGGCCTGGAGTAACTCAGTGAGCCACACAACGTCCGTGGAGAGAAATAGACGATCAACATTTTGGGTTGTCACCCTTCACCAAGACTGGAAAAAAGAGGAGAGAGCTAGTATTAAAAGGAGGGGTAATCAATGGAACAAATTAGTGTAAATGCATGGAGAGGGTGGCGCTGACTGAGGTGGGCGAGTATGGAACAATAGTCTGAATGTGGTTACATACACACATTCCACAGTCATAAAGAGATAGAAGAGTACAGCACAGAATCACGCCTTCAGTGCATCTAGTCTGTCCCAATACCTGGCACTAAGGGTGATTGAAATATTTTTGCTAGGACCCCAGTAATTTATGCACTTGCTTCCCACAGGGTCTGAAAGAACACCTTGTCAGGCCCTGGGATTTATCCTCCCTAATTTGCCTCAAGACAGCAAACATCTCCTCCGTTGTAATCTGTATAGGGTTCATGGAATTGATGCCATTTTGCCTCACCTACAGAATCTATATCTATCTCTTGAGTATAAACAGCTGCAAAAAAAAAATTAAGATCTCCCCCGTCTCTTTTGGCTGCACACATGGGTTACTATTCTGATTTTCCAGAGGACTGGTTTTGTTTCTTATAACCCTTTTGCTCTTAACTTACCTGTAGAATTCCTTGGGATTCTCCTTCACCTTCTCTGCTAGAACAACCTCATGCTTCTTTTAGCCCTCCAGATTTCTTTCTCAAGTGTTCCCTTGCATTTCTTATACTCCATAAGCACCTTGTTTGTATCTACCTGCCTATACCTGCAATGCACCTCCCTTATTTTTCTTAACCAGGGCTTCAATATCTCTTGAAAACCAAGGTTACTTACACCTATTACCTTCACGTTTTATTCTGACAAGCACATGCAAGCCTTGTACACTCAAAATTTCATCTTTGAAGGCCTCCCACTTACCAGGTACTCCTTTGACAGAAAACAGCCTGTCTTAATCCATCCTTGCCAGATCCTTTCTGATACCATTAAAATTGGTCTTGCTCCAATTTAGAATCTCAACCCATGGGCTGGGCCTATTTTTTTGCTTAATTCCTTTGAAACTAATGCATTGTGATCACTACAGTGCACCACAGTACAGGCTCAATACTCTGGTCCATAACTGGGTGAGATAGCATTGTGTGTGCTGAAGTGGTGTGAAGGTTTGATTGCATGATAAAAATATGAGAGGTTTTTTTGAATCATATAGTGTGAAGTAGAGGAGAATTCCCAGGAGTAGATTGACTAAATCCTAGATTAGAGTAAGCTTTTTTACTGAATATGTTGTAGTGCAGGGTTTTCATTGTTGCTTAGAGAATTTCCCACAGCACTTACTCTCTTACAATGGGTAGATCAGTTTCAGCTCTGCATTTAGAGATTTTCTCATTCTATTCTCCATTTCATAGCCTAATTAAAGGATTTACTTTGCATCAAAAGACATGACAAATACAAATGACATGCTGATGGCAAGATAATATCAGAATATCAATCTAACTGTTACTGCTTGGGAGCTTTATTTTCAATTTTATATTTGTGCCTTCTTCATGTGGAGTGCAATGGTTCAATAAGGTGCCTCACTCTTGGGGGCAATTATGAATAGTCAATATATGCTAAGGCTGGGTGGTAGATGAGTGGTAGAGTTGCTGTCTCATAACTTCAGCAACCCAGTTTGACTCTGACCTCTGGATGCTCCAGTTTCTCCCTACATCCCAAGGACATGTTAGTTGAAGGATTAAATGCCCCTAGTCTGGGTGAATCAGGGTGAAGTTAATGGCCATATTAGAGAGAATAGGTTACAGAAAAGTAAGTGGGGAAATGGGGTTGATGGGAACGCTCTGAGAGCTGGTAAAGACTCAAGCAGCACTATAGCCTCCTGGGTCATGAACATTAAAGATAAATAGCCAATGACTCCTTTATCTAATAGTTAATGAACCTATAATAAAGGAGAAATAAGAACAAGCCATTCAGCTCCTCAAGCCTGGCTCACTATTTCCAATAGGATAATTAATAATCCTCAAGTTCCCCTGCCTGTCCTCACCCCATCATGATTGATTCTTTTAGTGATTAGAAGTTACTACCACGGCCTTAAGTATACACAAGGACTCTACCTCAACATCTCTTTGTGGCAAGAAGGTCCAAGGACTTTCAACCAATCTGAGGAAAGAAATTCTTTATCATTGTCTTAAATATGTGACACATTACAATATCTCCATTCTATGTCACCCCCTCCTCATCATTGTCAGTAAGATTGGGGTAAAAGTGGCTAATAAGAAGGGTCATAATTTGGGTGGTGGGATTGAGATACATCAAAGGAGGTGTAAGGCGATCTTTCCCTCCACTAGCCTGCAGGTCACCCTTGAGCAAGGTGTAGCACTTGCTTAACCCCCTTCCAGTCAGGGTCATGCGAAGCCATGGGAGCAGGTGGTGGATAGTCCAATGAGCAGCTGGTGTATATCACCAGTCCTGGTTATGCAACCACTGACATCAGGCAGACAATCTCTGAAGAGTATTGATAATGTCTAGGGTACCTACCTTGTAAAGACACTGCCCAGAAGAAGGCAATGGAAAATTACTTCTGTAGGAAAATTTGCCAAGGACAATCATGGTCATGGATCAGACCATGATCGCCCATGTCAATTGACAAGGCACATAATGATGGTAATGATAGTTTTAACGCAATTTTTATTTATTTATTATTTATTTATTGGGGCACAGCATGTAATAGGCCCCCTGGCCCTTCGAGCCATGCCACCCAGCAAAATCCTGATTTAATCCTAGCCTACTCTGGGATAATTTACAATGACCAAATAATCTACCAAATGGTACTTTTGAACTGTGGGTGGAAATCAGAGCACCCAGAGGAAATCCACATGGTCACAGGGAGAACATACAAACTCCTTACTGGCGGTGGTGGGAAGGAAAGTATAGGGGAATGTCAGAAGTAAGTCTTTTACACAAAGAGTGGAAAATACATGGAACACCCTGCTGGGGTGGTGGTGGAGGCAGATAGATTCAGGATGTTTAAGAAACTCTTAGATAGGCAAAAGAATAATAGGAAAATGGATGGCTATGTGAGAGGGAAGAGCTAGATTGATCCTATAGTCGATTAAAAGGTCATATGGGCTGAAGAGCCTATATGATGCTGTTATGTTCTGTGCTTTATGTCCTAGTATTTCTCATTTCTACTTAATTCCAATGAATATCAGCCAAACCCTTCTTTATACATTAAACTCTTTAATGCAGGCACTAAGCTAAGCAAGCTTCACTTCACTATTGCTAACACATGGATATCATTCCTAAATTATTAAGACCAAAACTGTTTTCAATACTCCAGATGCAATCACTCCAATTCCCTGTAAATTTACATCAATACTTCATTATTTTTGCACTCCATAACTCTTGCACTGAAGCATCCCATTAACCTTCCTAAATATTTACTGTACCTGTGACCTGAACCTTTATGTTTCACACACTAAAATCTGAAAATCACTTTGTATCACCTCATTTGATAGTCTCACTCCATTTAGATAACAATTTACTTTTTTATTCATGCTTTCAAACTGGACAACCTCACATTTCCCCCATTATATGCACTCAGCCAGCTCCTCCACACATCACTCACTTATCCTATCTATCCTAAAATACTACTACATCCAGATAACATGAATGGTAACAGCTTTTTGCCCAGGAGTTATGAAGTCCTAAAAGTACTTAGGAGTTCAAAAATAGATTTAGGTGATGGGGAAAGATTTAAATAGAATCTGAATATCATTTTGCAGATTCTTTGCATCTTCATCACAACTTAGCTGTGAAGAAGTTGCAAATGATCTACAGTCCACTTTCCTTCATTCAAGACATCAATATTGATTGAAATTAATTGAGGACTTGTGCACTGATCCCTGTAATGTAGAGATTGCAGGCTCTGTTTTATGTTAGCCAGTCCTCTGTTCATGACAAAGGACATTATCATCAACACCGTGGACTCTTATTTTGTGAAGCTTTATGCTGTACCTTACAGAATACCTTCTGTAAATTCAAATGCACCACGCTGTTTGGTTCTCTTTTCTCTACTCTATTCATTACACCCTCCAAGGACTCTTGAAGTTGTCAAACATGACTTGCCTTTCATAAAACTATACTGATTTTGCATGATTGTCCTAATGTTTCTAAACATCCTGTTTTAACCTTCCCAATAATGAATTCCAGCATTTTACCAATGATGGCTCAGGTCTATAGTTTCCTGCTTTCTGTCTTCCTCCTTCCTTGAATATTGATAGTATATGTATCATTCTCTGATGCACATGGACTGCTCCTGAAATATGTTAAATCATTTATAATCACTTCCTTCAAGGATGCCCAATGGCCCTTTGATTTATCTATAATTATTAGTATGACTTTAGTGTCTTCTACTCAAGTTAGAGGCTCCTAAAGGTTGTCATAGCCAGGGTTGATAATGGGGAATAAGTTCCTACTACCTATTAAATGTATGCATTTCAAATGGCCTCTGACAGCCACATCCACCTCCTGCCTTCACGTGTGCTATCACGCCCAGTAGAACCATTTCTACTGACAGGAGAAGGGGCAAAGGCAGATTACTGGCACCTTAAAACCAGTTGCTTCAGGCAGATGTGGCTCACCTAGGAGAAGGAAAGCTCTGATCTCAAGCCTCCACTATATTGCAGCTTTACCCACTCGTAGCTTCAAGAGTAAACCCTAAGGAAAAGTTTAGGCATGAAGTCCCTAGGAAGAGAGAATATTCAAAAATCTGAGCTGCAGAAAGACTTAGGAGTCCTTGTGCAGGATTTCCTAAAGGCTACTTTGCAAGTTGAGGCAGCAGTGAGGAAGACAAATGTGATGTTAGCATTCATTTTGAGAAGAATAGAATATAAAAGCAAGGATGAAATGTTGAGACTTCATAAAGCACCAGTGAGGCCTCTCTTGGAGTCTTGTGAGCAGCTTAGGGCCTCTTATCTAAGAAAGGATGTGCTGACATTGGAGAGGGTTGAAAACAAGTTCATGAAAATGACTCCAGGATTGAAAGGCTTATCATATGAGGAATGTTTGATGGCTCCGGGCTTGTATTCACTGTAATTCAGAAGAATGAGGAGGGATCTCATTGAAACCTATCAAATGGTGAAAGGCCTTGATAGAGTGGGTGTAGAGAGGATGTTTCCTATGTTGGGTAACTCTAAGACCAGAGGGGACAGCCTCAGAATAGAGAGACATCCATTTAGAATGGTGATGTGGAGGAATTTCTTTAGCCAGAGGGTGGTGAATCTGTGGAATTTGTTGCCATAGATGGCTGTAGGGGCCAAACCATTGGATATATTTAAGGCAGAGGTTGATTCTTGATTAGTCTGGCATGAAGGGAAACTGGGAGAAGGCAGGAGATTGGGGCTGAGATGGAAATGGATCAGCCGTAATGAAACAGTGGAGCAGTCTCGATGGGTTAATTCAGCTCCTGTGCCTTATAATCTTATGGTTGAAGGCAGTCTTCCATTGAATCCACTCCTGCAATGCTGCTGGTGCAAAATTGTATTTGTTGCCTCTGTTCCTTTGGATTCAGCAGCTGCAAGGAGAGGGGGAGCCCACTACATGGGCAACAGCTTGCTCTCCATATTGTACCGCCATGGATTGCATGCCATGGAGACGGCTAGGATGCAACATCCATCATCGATCCTGACCAAACTGAGGTTCTTGTTCAAGTTTAAGTTTAGTGTCATTCAGCTATACACATGTATACAGCTAAGTGAAATATCATTCTTTTGGGGCCAAGATGTAAAACACATAACATATATCACACATAGCACATATACTGTAGTTACAATCCAGTAATGATGTCACAAGATAACATTAAAACAAGTTCCTGGGTGGCATGGCATGGAAAGTTACTCTGAAGACTTGTCAAATATAGTTATTTCAAACTCCTCCACTTCACTGTTTACCATTATTGTTTCTTCCAAATGACTAAAATGATGAAAGAGGTATAGAAAGCAGAGAGGCATTCGAAGGAGTTTCCAATGATTGGGATATTTGCAACTAAAGGGAAGTCCCACCAAAGATGAAAAGATCACATATGGTAAGCAGAAGAAGTCAAATGAGAGAGATGCTGAAATCTTGCAGGATTTTACATCTTCAGGTTGTTGTGAAAATGGTAAAGGAACTGAAAACAAGGGTGAAAATTTCCAAACTGGAGCTTAGATGAAATAGGAAGCAGTGTGGATCATTTGCCATAGGCTTTAAAGATTAGGTTTATCTGTCACTTGTACATCAAAACATAAAGTGTGTCAAAGAGGTGTCAACATGCTTCCAGTGCCAACATAGCATGCCCACAACTCACTAACCATAGGACCATAAGATATAGGAGCAGAAGCAGGCCATTTGGCCCATCAAGTCTGCTCTGCCATTCAATCATGGGCTGATCCAATTCTTCCAGTTATCCCCACTCCTCTGCCTTTGCCCATACCCTTTGATGCCCTGGCTAATCAAGAACCTATCTATCTTTGCCTTAAATACACCCAATGACTTGGCCCCCACAGGTGCTCATGGCAACAAATTCCACAGATCTACCACCCCCTGACTAAAATTTCTCTGCATCTCTGTTCTAAATGAACATCCTTCAATCCTAAAGTCATGCCCTTTTGTCCCAGACTCCCCTACCATGGGAAATAACTTTGCCATATCTAATCTGTTCAGGCCTTTTAATATTTGGAATGTTTCTATGAGATCCCCCCCTCATTCTCCTGAACTCCAGGGAATACAGCCCAGGAGCTGCCAGATGTTCCTCATATTGGTAACCCTTCCCATTCCAATGCTCACCCGTTCATCATTGGAATATGGGAGGAAACCAGAACATGTGGAGGTAACCCACATGTCACAAGGAAAATGTACAAACCCCTTACAGACAGTGGAGGGAATGCTACCCAGACTGCTGGCACTGTAAGGCATTATGCTAATGACTACAACGTACTAGTACTAGTACTACAACATACTAGTTATGCTAATGACTACAACATGGTGCTGCTTACAGCAGATGCTGGAAGTCTGAAATAAAAACAGAATTTTGGAAAATCTCAACATATCAGGCATTGCCTGTGGAAAGAGAAACAGTCAGCCTATCAGGTTTCTCTTTCCGCAGGTGCTGACTGACCTGCTGAGTTTTCTCTGCTTTTTCTGTGTATGTTTCTTGAATAGGGATTTTTGCTGGAAGTGAACTAAGCCAGAGTTACAGAGACACCTAGAAGTGGCATAGCTATGCAGACTGAAGGTCGTATTGACAATTCATATGACACTAAGTCATTGAACTGCCTGAGGGATTTGATTGAATTAATTTGCAAACAGTCAATAAAAGTAGGCAGAATAACCGTTGGAAATGGCTGGATGGGCTGATGTGTCTCTTTTTGAGCCATTAGTGCTCTAGTTAAAGAAAAATGTTTTTGACCAATCCTGGAATTGTAGGCTTCCCCAAATATTTTTGCCATTCATAGATCATAGATCACAGAACATTACAGCCCAGTACAGGCTCTTTGTCTCACAATGCTGTCCTAACCTTTTAACCAACTCAAAGATCCATCTAACCCTTTCCTCCCACATAGCCCTCACCCCTGGAAAAGTGTTCCATGCACCCACCACTCTCTGTTTTTTAAAAAAAGCCTACCTCTGATGGTCCCCCTTAAGCTTTCCTTCAATCACCTTAAAATTATGCCACCCGATATTAGCCATTTTCACACTGGGAAAAGGTCTCTGGCTATCCACTCTATCCTGAACACTTCTATCAAGACACTTCTCGTCCTCCTTTGCTCCAAAGAGAAAAGCCCTAGTTCACTCAACTTATCTTGATAATCCTGGCAATATGCTGGTAAATCTCCTCTATACCCTCTCTAAAGCTTCCACATCTTTCCTATAATGAGCTGATCAGAATGGAACACAATATTTTAAGTGTGGTCTCACTTAATGCCTCGTGTCTTATGAACTCAGTCCCCTAGATAATGATGGCCAACTCACCATACACCTTGTTAACCACCTGTTGTTTAAGTTAATCTTGGAAGTTTCTAAAGAGTTAAAGGAAGATGTTATTGACCAATCCTGGAAAGGGTAGGACAGGAGGGTGCAGAACACCACTAAGTTTAAAAGCAATGAAATAATAAATGAGACAATGGCAACACCAACTTTGCATTCCGGAAGCATAAAGTACAAAAATTACTGTTCGCAAATTCTACAGTAGAGCTCAGAAAGACTGTTAAAATAGCTAGCACAGAATTGGAAATGGTATGTTGGCAGTCTGGGATGCTGTTATTTATTTGAAATTCAGACATATTATTAATTCAGAGTAGAGGGATCATTATTCCCCCTATATACAAATACGCCTGACCTTAGAATGTTTGATAGACATGTTAGTAGAAGATTAACCTGACCTGGACTAATTGATAGTGACACAAAAAGCAATAGATGGAGTATATCCCGTTCATCATTGTAAAGGACAGAAAATGTCAGACTCTGGCTGTGGAACCTACTCTGAATATCACATTGAAGCATAATTCAAAACTCAGGTATGGAATATACAACATTGAACCATAGAAAATGACCAAAGAAGTATATTCTCTGGTATCTTTGACATCCTTGGAGTGTCACGTTTTGGAGTGTGGCCATAGCAAGCCCCCACAAACTGTTCTAGGTTGGAATGCTAGAGATAACTACCCTACTCTTCAAAGAGGGCTAGCAGAGTTTGAGATGTGGCTACTGCCAGGATGCAGTAGTCATAATCATGGGCCACTACAGCACAGATACAGGCCATTCACCCCATCTATTCCATACCAAGTTGTGGTTCTGCCTAGTCTCAACAACCTGTACTCGGACCATAGTCCTCCAGCCCTCCCATCCAAACTTCTCTCCAATGTTGCAATTGGAACACACATCACCACGTGCTGGCTGCTTGATCTACACTCACTCCACCCTCTGAGTGAAGAAGAACCTCATCAGAGTCCCTTCAAATATTTCACCTTTCACCCTTAACCTATGACCTCTAGTTCTCCTCTTACCCAAACTCAGTGGAAAAAGCCTGTTTGCATTTACCCAATCTATACCCTTCATGATTTTGAATACCTTCATTCTGCTCTGCTGCAGGTGTGTGAGAAATGTGGTGTATGCATGTGAAGTATGTTTAATATTGTCACGTGTACCAAGATACAGTGAAAAGCTTTTGTTTTGTGTGCTGTCCAGGCAGATCAGCCCGTAAATAAGTACATTAAGGAAGCAGAAAAGAAAAACAGAATGTACTTGTGTTACTATTACAGAGAACGAGCAAGTGTCCAAGTAAAGTACAAGGGTCACAGAAAGATTCATTGAGAGGGAGAGTGAAACATGAAACATGAGTGTGTGTCATCTGTGAAAGTGTGCGAGAGCGAGTGTGTGAATGAAACGAGTGCATGCATTTGTGTGTGTGTGAGATGTATGAGGTGAAAAAGTGAGTGTGTGTATAAATATATGTTTGAATGTGTGTGTGTGAAGCATGTGTGCGTGTGTGTGTGTGAGGTATATATATGGTGTGAAAGTGTGAGTGTATTAGTGTGAAGTGTGAGTGCATGTGTAAATGAATGAGTGCATGAGAGAGAGAGAGACATTGGGCTGGGGATATTTGAAAGGGGAGTAGGGGTTTTCCCTATCCCAGCACCACTGTGTTTTGGCATAAATCAGAAAGACCTGGTAAGGGAAACATGGAACAAAGACGAGCACATAACTTTACAACACAGAGCGTATCTAATCTCCAGATTTCCTAGCTGTTTTTATACTTTGTAGATGTGCAGTTCCAATCATTCATAGCTGTAGTGCCACCGACTTCATAATATCCACAATAACTCTGTGAAACCATCTATTGTGTGTTTAATAGCTTGGGAGTCAAACATTGTGAATCTGTCCTGATCCTTTTAAAAAGGAAGCATAGTGCTTGCCAGTCTGTCCAAATGAACTTTGTAGTCATGTTTGAAGTGAGGTTACTAATATAATGCTGGAAATATTGCAGCTAATTTGTTTGCAACAGCAACGTGAAGATGACTATATAATCTGTTTTAAGGACGTTAATTGAGGAATAAAGAATGGCCAGATGATCATTGTTCATCTGCTCTTCCGCAAAATGGTGGCAAGTTCAAAGTAAATTTATTGTGAATGTATATGTTACCATAAGGATTCTGATGAAGGGCCTCAGTCCAAAACATCGAATCATTATTCCTTTACAAGGATGCTGTCTGACTTGCTGACTTCCTCCAGCATTTTGTGTGTCACTCTGTATACCCAGCATCTCTTGTAACACCATACTCTATCCTGAGATTCATTTTTTGCAGGCAATTACAGGAAAAAAATACAATAGAGTTTATGGGAAACTACACCTAACAAAGACTGACCAACATCCTTGCATTGAGTCAAACATTGAGTCTTGATGAAGTGTTTCAATCCAAAAAGTTGGCTCTTTATTCTGTTTCATAGATGACTTGCTGAGTTCCTCCAGCATCTTGTGCAAAAGAGGACAAGTGATACAAATAATGAGCAAAGTAAATACAGTGGATTCCAGTTAATTGGCCCATCAGTTCATCAGGGCAGCTGCTCATTTGGGACAACTCTTAAAGAACAAAAACTACTTTAAAAATAGATGGGATTCCATTTATTTGCTTGAGGCACTATGCTGTTGAATTGGGACAAAGACCATACCCAAACGGTTTCTATCTGGCATCAGTTGCATGAACTTGTGTGGCCTTTAGACATTACATCATGCCTAGAGCGAACGTTTTTGTAAATAGCCTCGGTTGCATGTGTTTGTGTTCAAAAAGCAGTGGTTTTTGACACTGATGGCTGTAAGACAATTTAGAATTGTTTTGTGCACTGCAGATTCAGGTTTGGGTATGACAGAAATGGCCAGGAGTGAAAATTAAACAATTTCACTATTTCTACAAGTTAGAAACTACAAAGGATTCGAAGATATTGACAATCATCTTGTATGTTACAATAAAAATGAAGATTTTGATGATGTAATCAGTTGAAAGCATTGTACTAGATGTTGGTGTTAATGGAAAGGACACGGTAGCGTGTTGGTTGTCTGTTGTATCCGATGACAGTGAATCCTGTGTGGAAGAGTTTTTAAAGTGGAAATACTGTTACACTGGGACAGTTCCACTCTCAGCCTGGGAAGTCCGGGTCCAGTGTTATGAGCAGTCATCACAAACTGGGGTCTTCCTTTATTGCAGTGGATAACCGTGACTTCTCCTGTACCTCATCGAGCGCTTCGCTCTCCACAAAGCTTTGCAGAGCCACCTTCTCGGCCATTGGACCTTGCTGTTGATCTCAGTCTCCCAGTCTGCCAGAGCTGACTTCACACGCTAGGAGAGGCACGTCCCTACTTCACTGGGGCGTGATGCTCGTCAGCTACTCCTACCTGGTTTAGCCAGCCTGTCAAAGCGACGTACTGAGGCAAGGACGCTATCACATACAAACAGCTATTTAGAGTGACAGGTGCGAACTGGATGTCTGGCGGGGACCAAAGGTAGTGAGCTACCTTGGAATGGACAGGGCAATCTTCTTCAGCAGAGATGTTTCCCCTCCATGGATACCTCATATACAGTAATGTACACAGGATGAATTCCTCCATCGATAACTATTAGGAACTAACACACAGTTTAATAGTACTGTAGGAGCATTGGTAGTGTCCTAATTTGTCATGCATTGTATTTAAATACATAATTAGTTACAGTTAAACAGGAGTTTGACTTTTTTAATACCTTTTTAAATAGTTCCATTAAACTTCAGTTAATTGGGGCACCTGCTTAATTGGGGCAAAATATACTGTGTCTGATGTGTCCCAATTAATCAGAATGCATTGTAAATAATACTGATTTGTATTAAACTGAGCCTATAGGTTGTGGGGTCTGTTCAGCATTGAGAATACTGGTTTAGGAGTGTGATGGTTGTGGGGTAATAACTGTTCCTGAAGCTGGTAGTGTGGGACCGAAGTTTCTCGTACCTTCTGCCCGAAGGTAGTAATGAGAAGAGAGCATGATCTGGATGGTGGGGGTTATTGATGACAGATGCTGCTTTCTTGTGGCAGTGTTCCACGTAAATATTCTCAACGCTGGGGAGGGCATCTCTTGTAATGGGCTAGGCTGTATTCACCACTTTCTGTGGACCTTGTATAGGGAGAGCATGTGCAGGGAATGACAGCTCCTACAAGCACCCACCCATGTTATGCAAATCCTCCCGTGGCTCTGTTTAACAACAGCGCCATCAGGGTTAATTGAGTGGCTGTCCTCTATGCAACGGCTGTGTGTGAAGGTCGGTGGGTCAGGCAATGTTGTCATCACCCAATCAATCCAAATCAGTGACGCCGAAAGAGAAAATAGATTCCAAATGTTCCTTCTGTCCAATTTTCTGTTTAGCCATAATTCTAATAAGCTGCACAGCACTGGGAAAGATATTGACTTGCCTTCTGAAACACAATGCAAAATGATAACCAGTCTGAAACAGTTCTTCTAGCCTGTAACCAGAATGAATTGATGATGTATTTAGCTTCAGAATCATAGTGTCTCAGTAGGTAAGTGAATGTCGTGTCAGTGCTGTCTTATTAGAGCTTTCACCCACTGTAATTGAACAAGAGCATTGAATGTTGAATCAAAAGACAGAGTGGTAAGGATGAGGAATTACCTTTTACAACAAGCAAAATGCAGTGGATGTTAGCCATAAAAATATGAAAAGGCTTGGAAATAGACAGCCAGTAAAACAGGAGAGAGAAACAGAGGTAACATTTCAGATCTAGGGTTGTTACAGCGCTGGAACAGGCCTTTTGGCCCATCTAGTCCATACCAAATTATTATTCTGCTTTGTCCCATCAGCCTGCACCTTCCAGGCCCACCCATCCATGCACTTATCCAGACTTCTCCCAAATGTAGAAATCAAAGTTCGGCTCGTCATCTGGCAACTTGTTTCACACTCTCACCGCCCTACCACCCTCACTTTCCCTTAAACGTTTCACCTTTTACCCTCAACACACAACCTCCAGTTTTACTTTCATCCAACCTCAATGGAAAAAAGCCAGCTTGAATTAACCCTATCTATACCCCTCATGTAGTGGCGGGGTGGAGCTATGTCTCTAAGAAAGGAGGTGTAAGGAGCTCCTTCCCTCAACTAGCCTGCGATTCACCCCTGGGCAAGATGTAGCACCTGCTTAGCCCCTCGATCAGGGTCACGTGAGAGCAGGCGGTGGATGGTCGTATGATCAGCTGGTGCATATCGAGTACTGGTTATGTGACCACTGACGCCAGGCAGACATTTTCTGAAAAGTATTGATAATGGCTGGGGTTTCCAATCTTGTAAAGAATAAGGCAATGGCAAACCACTTCTGTGGAAAAAACAGCCATGGTCAGACCACAATCGCCCACATCGTACGACACGGCACATAATGATGATGACAATCTGTCATCGTTTTGTACACTTCTATCAAACCCTTCCTCATTCTCCTATGCTCCAGGGAATTAAACCCTAAACTATTCAACATTTTCCTATAACTCTCTATCCTCAAGACCCAGGAACATCCTTGTAGATTCTCTCTGTACTCTTTCAATCCCATTCATAACTTCCCTGTAGGTATGATATACAGGATCTATAATCCATCCATAAGCCTATATATCAGGGCATCACAATAGTGTAGTGGTTAGTATGACACTATTACAGCACTGAGCATCGGAGCTGGGGAGTTTAATTCTGGCATCCTTCCCATGTGTGCAGGGGTTTTCTCCCAGTGCTCTGTTTTCCTCCCACTGTCCAAAGACCTACCTGTTAGTAGACCCACCTGTTCATTATAAATTGTCCTGTGATTAGGCTAGGGTTAAATAGGTGGGTTGCTGGGCGATGATATAGGAAGAAAAGGGAAAGGGGTCCAACATTGAGTTAGAAAAGAGGCTGAATAGAAGAATCTCCAAGGTTGTAATTTCCAGATTACTCCCTGCGCCGCAGGCTAGTGCAGGTAGGAATAGGATGATAGCATGAATGAATGAGTCACTGTGAAGATGGTGCAGGGGACAGGGTTTCAAGTTCTTGGATCATTGGAACCTTTTCTGGTGAAGGGGTCACCTGTGCAAGAGGGGTGGTTACACTTGAACTGGAAGGGAACCAACATCCTGGCCAGAAGATTTCTTAATTCTACTTGGAAGAGTTTAAACTAGTTTTCCATGGGCTGGGAACTGGATCACCAAGTCAGTAAAGGAAGGGTCAGACTGGGAGGTAGATGTCAGGAACAGTGAAGGGCAAAGTTGAATTAACAGGTATGAATGGCCCATTCCACGCACTCACCACTCTCTGCGTAAAAAAAACTTACCCTTGACATCTCCTCTGTACCTACTTCCAAGCACCTTAAAACTGTGCCCTCTCGTGTTAGCCATTTCAGCCCTGGGGAAAAAGCCTCTGACTATCCACACGATCAATGACTCTCATCAATTTATACACCTCTATCAGGTGTATAAATCATCCTACATCGCTCCAAGGAGAAAAGGCTGAGTTCATTCAACCTATTCTCATAAGCCATGCTCCCCAATCCAGGCAATATCCTTGTAAATCTCCTCTGTACCATTTCTATAGTTTCCACATCCTTCCTGTAGTGAGGTGATCAGAATTGAGCACAGTACTCCAAGTGGGGTCTGACCAGGGTCCTATATAGCTGCAACATTACCTCTCGGCTCTTGAACTCAATCCCAAGATTGATGAAGGCCAATGCACCGTATGCTTTCTTAACCACAGAGTCAACCTGCGCAGCAGCTTTGAGTGTCCTATCGACTTGGACTCCAAGATCCCTCTGATCCTCCACACTGCCAAGAGTCTTGCCGTTAATGCTATATTCTGCCATCATATTTGACCTACCAAAATGAACCACCTCACACTTAACTGAGTTGAACCCCCTCTGCCATTTCTTAGCCCAGTTTTGCATCCTATTGATGTCCCGCTGTAACCGCTGACAGCCCTCCACACTATCCACAACACCTCCAACCTTTGTGTCATCAGCAAATTTACTAACCCATCCCTCCACTTTCTCATCCAGGTCATTTATAAAAATCACGAAGAGTAAGGGTCCCAGACGGATCCCTGAGGCACTCCACTGGTGACCGACTTCCATACAGAATATGACCCATCTACAACCGCTCTTTGCCTTCTGTGGGCAAGCCAGTTCTGAATCCACAAAGCAATGTCCCCTTGGATCCCATGCCTGCTTACTTTCTCAATAAGACTTGCATGGGGTACCTTGTCAAATAATGAAGATTGAAAGATAAGAGAACCTTAGATATCCAGCGAGAAGATGAATTTAGTCAAGAAGGAAATGGAAAAGTACATAAAGCTTCAGAGGTTAAGATTGAACGAAGCACATGAGGAGTTTAAAGAAGTCAGAAAAGAACAAAAGAAGGGCATTAAGAAAGCCAGGAGGGGCCATGAATCCCAAGGCAGTCTATACATACATCAAGAGCAAGAGGATAACTAGGAAGAGGATGGGACCACTCAAGGATAAAGGGGTCATTTCTTCAATGCAGTTAATGTGAGTGAGGTACTTAATGAGTACTCAGTACTTACTAAGGAAGAGGATACGGAGGACCAGAAGATTAATGTTGAGTGTATAAATACGATAGGGTGCTTAGAGGTCAAGGAGGAGGAAGTGTTGGGCCTCCTAATGAGTATTAAAGTGGATAAGTTCTCTGAGCCTGATGGGATTTACCCCAGGTTATTGAAGGAGGCAAGCGACAAGATTGCTGGGGCTTTGACCAGTATCTTCATGTCCACTCTAGGCACAGACAAGGTCCCGGAGGACAGGCAAGTGGCTCTTGTTGTACCTCTATTTAAGAACAGAACAAGGGAAAATCCTGGGAACTATAGACTGGTGAGTCTCGTGTCAGTTGTAGGGAAATATAGAGGGGTAAGACTTACGAGCATTTGGAAACCCATGGCCTAATTAGGGAGAGGCAGTATGGCTTTGTGTGAGACAGATTGTGTCTTACCAACTTGATTGAGTTTATTGACAAGGTGACGAGAGAGATTGATGAGTGTAGGGCAGTGGATGGTGTGTACATGGGTTTCAGTAAGACATTTGACAAAGTCCCTCATGGGAGGTTAATCCAGATGACTAAGATGCATAGGATCTATGGCAAACTGGCTGTTTGGATTCAGAACTGCCTTCACATAGAAGACAGAGAGTAGTGGTTGAAGGGACTTATTCAAGCTGGAGGTCTGTAATTAGTGGTGTTCCACAGGGATCTGTGCTGGGACCTCTGCTGTTTGTGATGTATATAAATGACCTGGATGAAAATATAGATGGGTGGGGTAGTAATTTTGTGGATGATACCAAGATTGGAGGAATTGTGGATGGTGTAGGAAAATGGGAAAGAGTACACCATGATATAGGTAATTTGCAAATATGGGCAGAGAAATGGCAGATGGAGTTTGGCCCAGATGAATGTGAGGTGTTGCGCCTCAGTAGGGCAAATGCAAGGAGACAGTACACTGTTAAGAGCAAAATCTTTAACAGAGTTGCTGAGCAGTGAGATCTTGAGATCCAAGTTCATAAATCCTTGAAGGTGGCTACACAGGTCGATAGATGGTTAAGAAGGCTTACGGAAAGCTTGCTTTTATTAGTCGAGGCATTGAGTTCAAAAGTCAAGAGATTATGTTGCAACTTTGTAAAACTCTGGTTAGGCCACATGTGGAGTACTGCATATAGTTCTGGTTGCCTCACCACAGGAGGATGTTGAGGCTTCGGAGAGGGAGCAGAAGAGGTTTACCAGGATGCTGCCTGGTTTAGAGGGCACGTGCTGTCATGCGAGGTTGGACGGACTTGGGGTGCTTTCTCCTGAATGGCGGAGACTGAGAGGAGATCTGACTGAGGTTTATAAGGTAATGAGAGGCATAGATGGAGTGGACAGAGAGTATCTGTTTCCCAGGGTTGAAATATCTAATACTAGAGGGCTTGCATTGAAGGTGAGAGGGGGTGGGTTCAAAGGGGATGTCAGGGGCAAGTTTTTTAGAGTCAAGGATACTTGGAATACATTGCCTGGTATGGTGGTAGAGGCAACTACGTTAATGGCATTTGGATAGGCACGTGAATGTAAGGAAGATGGAGGAATATGGACATGGAGTAGGTAGGAAGGAATGGTGTTTGGGTGTTTTTGATTTGCTTTTCTGTTAGTTTGGCACAACATTGTGGGCTGAATGGCCTGTTCCTGAGCTGTACTCTTCTACGTTCTGTGTGAGCCAGAAGGGCTTGTTCTGCGCTGTATCTTAAATAAAAAATAGACATAAAATAAATCTATAAACGTCTGTATAAATCTATCTATAGATCTCTAACCTATCTTTGGGACAGTTGAAACTGGATATAACATAAAAAGAAAGTGCTCAGGTATGGAATCAGAGTCTGGTTTGATATCACTGATATATGTCAGGAAATTTGTTGTTTTGCAGCATCAGTACAAAACATAAAAATTACTACATCGCAATAATAAAATGAACAACCTGTCGGGTGGAAGAGAGATTCCCATTGCCAGGAGCTCAACATTGCAGCTCAACTAAATCTGAGCCACGATCTCAATAGAGACCGCAGCTCGGCGCCATCTTCTCTCATTTTCATAGTCTCAGGAGACACAAGGTCGTCCTCAGCCAACGACGTAACGTCTGCCACAAATTCAGGGAGCAGACCAGGTGATGACTGTCGGGCAAGCACCCTCATGTGATATTGGATGGGGCACTGGGGGAAGACCGTCTTACCCACGCATCAGAGAAAACAAAGGAAACCCCAATTTCACTTCTTCAAAGTTCAAAAAGTCCAAAGTAGATTCACTATCAAGTTCATTACCCTGAGATTCATTTCCTTGCAGGCATTCACAGTAAAACAGAGAAAATTTACAAGGACGTTGCCAGGAAATGAGGATCTGAGTTATTGGGAAATTTTGATTAGGTTAGATCTTTGTTCCATAGAGCCTAGGAGAATGAGAAGAGTTCAATAGAGGTATCAAAATTATGAGGGTATAGATAGGTAAGTGAAAGCAGACATTTTCCATTGTGGATGGGTGAGACTAGTATTAGAGGTCATGGGTTAAGTGTGAAAAGTGAAATGTTTAAGGGGAGTATGAGAGGGCACTTCTTTTCCTCAGGGTGTGGAACGAGCTGCTAGCAGAAGTGGTGAGACAGGGTTGATTTCAATAGTTAAGAGGAATTTAGATAGGTACATGGATGGAGGGGGGCAGTATGAAGAGCTATAATCTGGGTGCAGGTTGAGGGTTGCATGGACTAGATGGGCCAAAGGGCCTGTTTCTGTGCTGTAGTGTTATCTAACTCTATGACTCTATAACAAAGAATACAATAAACTCAATGAAAACTACACACAGAGTCTGACAATCAATTGATGCACAAAATAAATCAAATTGTGCAAATACAAGAACAGCAAATAATGAAAAATAAATATATATTATTCTAAGAACAGGAGTCATAGAGTCCTTGGACATGAGTCCATTGGTTGTGGAATTAGATCGGTGTTGTGAGTGAAGTTATCCGCATTGGTTCAACAGCCTGATGGTTGAGGGGTAATAACTGTTGGTGGTGTGGGACTTGAGGCTCCTGCCCCTCCTTCCCAATGGCCGCAGCATGGCCTGAACGGTGGGGTCCTTGATGATGGATGCCGCTTCTTTTAGTTGGCAGAGCTCCTTGTTGATGTGCTCAATGGCGGGGAGGGCATTACCTGTGATGAACTGGGCTGTGTTCACTACTTCTTACAGGCTTCTCTATTCTTACCCAAAATGACCACCCCCCCCCCCCCACTGCATTGGGTGCACCTGTGTCAACCTCGCCCAATGGTGGCAGTATTACTGATGAACCCATACTCCATGGAGGAACAAAAGGGAGAGCAAAGTAAGGGTCACAAGGAGCCCAAGCAGATTGGTACTCATCCAAGCTTGTTGATGTATCCATCATTAGTGTGTCCTAGAGCAGCAGTGGAAAACACAAATGGACTTGGCAACAAGACAGTGGTAATAATTGAGAAAGATATTCAGTCCATAAAGATGGATTTTTTCTGAGTCCCAGTCTAGTGATCCAATGAAGAATACCCTAACAGCGCACACAGCAATCCCACTAGCTCTCTCGATGCAAGCGTTCCCATAGTCCATTACCTCCACTGAGTGCTTCGAGAATTTATAAGATTTAATACATTTGAGTCAACTGACTTCAGATAATCAAGTCACATCCAAATGGTTCGGGGCCAGTGCTAAATCCAATAGAATCCATGTAAGTTTTGCTGGGACTGCAGATGTTGTGTCCCGTGAAGTCCATCTTGTAATGTAAGTGAGGGAAAGAGAAAATAAACCTCTCAAGGACAAGGCTTTCAAGCCATAGACACATGGCACAGACAGGACCAGCAGCCCAACAGTTCTATTCTAGCCATTAAACACCAATAACCTCCCCCCAACACCCACTCATCTCATTTTATCAAGGATCAACTAATAGATTTTGCACTTATTAGGTATTTCCTGTGATGCGTTGATGCAACATGAAACAAAAAAACAATATTCAACAACTATAAGAAATTATATAAAAAATAAAGTTAATATACAGGTGTAGAATAAAGGGTGCATAAGTACATCAATATCTGTATGTATTTATGATGTAAATAGCATTATAAAAAGTGGTTAAAGTGTGTACAGTGTAGTGACTGAATAGGTAGGATTGGGAGGGAGGGCGTACTAAACTAGAATAGGTAAACAGATGGACAGCTTGGTGAAGAAACTTTTAAGATGGTGTGAAGTTTTTTGGTTTAATAGTTCTATAGTGCTCCCCAGAAGAGAGCTTTAGGAAAAGGCAATTTGCTGGGTGGATAGTGTCGGCAATGATATTTGCTGCCCACTTCTTTGTCCTGAACACATACAGGTCCTGCAGTGATGGTAGACTGCAGCCAGTGGCCTTTTCTGCTGACCACTCTCTCTGCAGTTTACTGTAATTTTCATGTATTGTGAGAGAACGCTGTACCAAGCCGGACAGTAATGGCTGATGCGAGGATGCTCTCTCTGACGTCAGTGCGGAGTTGCACCAGGATGTTCTGGGGAAGGTGGGACTTCACCAAGAAGTGAATCCTCAGCCAAGTCTTCTCATCTCAGTATGTTGGTACATTCTGCCCACAATCCTATCAGTCCCCTCCAAGATTCTTACCCTCACTTGCGTACCAGGGGCAAGTTACAGCAACAGATGCAGCAAAATTTGCATGCATTTGAGATATGGAAGGAACCCGGAGCATCCTACATGGTCACAGGGGGAATGTGCAAGCTTCACACAGATAACGAGACAGATCAAGAACCCATGTCACTGGAGCTGTGATGGAGCATCTTTATGAGCTGGGCCACTGTGCAATCTTTATGCATTTACACCCAATTGTCACATCTGTAAACCCCTGCCATTAGCCCTGTCGGTCCTGCCCAACTTTCCCCTTGGAACTGCTCCATCCCAGATATAATGCTAATCAAACTTTACCAATCGGGTCCAGATCTTCCCATCAATGTCTGTAAGGAGTTTCTACATTCTCCCCATAACCGCATGCATTTCCTCCGAGTGCTCTGGTTTCCTCCCACGTTCCAAAGACATACAGATTAGGAGGTTAGTTGGCCACATGAGTATACCTGGGCAAGGTGGGCCCATTAGGCCGGAAAGGCCAGTTACTGTGCTGTGTTTCTAAGTAAAACCATAGAAATGGAGGTGTCACCACACATTCGGGCGCCAACATAGCATGCCGAGCACAATTGCAGAACACACAACAACAGAATAATAAGCTCCTTACCTCCTTTCCACCCACCTCATCGTAAATCATCGGCTTAGTCATGGAAGGGGTCACTGATGGTGGGAATGGCATCAATTGGCATGTTCTCAATAGTGTCCTCTCACCAAAGCCTGGCATGAAGAGCACACATTATGGATTTTGATAGAGAGTTAAATGGCCAGGCTAGACCCCACTCAACAACCCTGAGATAAGACCAGAAAACCATAAGACAAAGGAGCAAACTTGGGCCATTCGGCCCATTGAGTCTGCCTCATGGCTGATCTAGTGTCTATCTCAACTCCATTCTCTGCTCTTCCCTGTAAGCTTTGACTGATTGCTGACTAGTCAAGAACTATCAACCACTGTTTCTTCTTTATCGATCCTGTCTGTTATTTCCTCAAAGAATTCCAACAGATTTGTCAGGCAAGGTTACCCCTGAAGGAAGCCATGATGACTGTGGCCTAGTTTATCATGTACCCTCAAGTTTGCCAAAACCTCATCCTTAATAATGGACTCCAACATCTTCCCAACCACTTAAGTCAGGCTAACCAGCCTATAATTTCTTGTCTTTTGCCTCCCTCCCTTCTTAAACTGATGAATATTGCAGCTGAATACCAATCAGCCCTGGATGTCTTGGCTAGGGAAAGTTCTGCAGCAATCAGGTTAGTTCTGGCCAAGGGATGCACAATTAAGGAATCAGGTTACAAACCGCTCTTGTGCGGAACGATTAATATTTAATTCAGACAAAAACAGGAAGCCCTGAATAAAAACATATTATACAAGGAATTCATTTGATCTCTAACCCATATTGCCTCCTCCAGGAAATGTTTGGCTTGGATCAACAAAGTTAATGGTTCGACCATTAAATAATTCAGAGTCCTTGGTCAGGGTGCTTTTTGGAGCAGGAAAGCATGCAATGGATTGAGCAGAGAGGTGCTTGATCCACCAGATTCCAGATGGAATGTAAATTGGAAAGCTGTGTTTAATTGGGATTGTGTACAGAGAGTGAGTGGGATGAGCCTATGCCATCGGGATTGTGTAAATTAAAGAATATTGGAAGGGGTTTGCCCATTCATGTTTTATTAAGTGGCAATTGCTTTATTCAAGATACAGCAACAATAACTTGTTTTAGACCATAAGACATGGGAGCAGAATTAGACCATTCAGCCCATCGAATCTGCTCCACATTTCATCGTGGCTGATTTATTATCCCTCTTAACCCCATTTTTCTGCCTTCTCCCCATAATCATTGATGCCCAATCTAATCAAGAACACATTAGCTTCCACTTTAAATATAAATGCAGCTGCCTGTGGCAATGAATTCCACAGATTCACTACCCTCTGGCTAAAGAAATTCCTCCTCATTTCTGGTCTATTTTCAGTCTGTGCCCTCTTGTCCTAGAGTCCTCCAATATAGGAAATATCCTCTGCACATTCACGCTATCTAGGACTTTCAATATTCCATAGGTTTCAATGAGAGCCCCCTTATTTTCTGAAACTCTAGCAATTACAGGCTCAGAGCATCAGAGTTGTCCATGCAATCCAGACATTCCAAACAGAAGTGCATAAAAGAATGTAGAATAGAGTATGACAGTTACACAGAAAGTGCAGTGCAAGTGTAGACTGCAAGGTCAAGAGTTAATCTTTATTATACAAGAGGTCCTTTTAATAATCTTATAACGACAGAATAAAAGCTATCCTGGAGACTGGTTTTGTATCTTCTGCCCAGTGGGAGGGAGGGGAAGAGAGGAGGTCTGGGCTGGGTGGAGTCTGATTTTGCCTGCTGCTTTACTGAGACATGAGGAGGTGTGGACAGAGTCAATGGATAGGAGAATGTTTTGTGTAATAGGCTGAGCTGTGTTCACTGCTCTTTGCAATTCCTTGTGGTCATGGACAGAGCAGATGTCATAACAACCTGGATAGAATGCTCTTTGTGATGCATCAGTGTCATGCCAAATTTCTTTAGCCTTCTGAGGAAATACAGGCACTGGTGCACTTGCTTTGTGGTTGGACTAGAACAAGCTGTTGTATCTGTCCCTGTCCTGGGAGTGTGTGATGGGACAGTGTAGAGGGAGCTTCACTCTGTATCTAACCTGTGCTGTCCCTGCCCTGGGAGTGTGTGATGGGACAGTGTAGAGGGAGCTTCACTCTGTATCTAACCCGTGCTGTCCCTGTCCTGGGAGTGTGTGATGGGACGGTGTAGAGGGAGCTTCACTCTGTATCTAACCCGTGCTGTCCCTGTCCTGGGAGTGTGTGATGGGACGGTGTAGAGGGAGATTCACTCTGTATCTAACCCGTGCTGTCCCTGTCCTGGGAGTGTGTGATGGGACAGTGTAGAGGGAGCTTCACTCTGTATCTAACCCGTGCTGTCCCTGTCCTGGGAGTGTGTGATGGGACGGTGTAGAGGGAGCTTCACTCTGTATCTAACCTGTGCTGTCCCTGTCCTGGGAGTGTGTGATAGGACAGTGTAGACTGTAGAGGGAGCTTCACCCTGTATCTAACCCGTGGTGTCCCTGTCCTGGGAGTGTGTGATGGGACAGTGTAGAGGGAGCTTCACTCTGTATCTAACCCGTGCTGTCCCTGTCCTGGGAGTGTATGATGGGACAGTGTAGAGGGAGCTTCACTCTGTATCTAACCCGTGCTGTCCCTGTCCTGGGAGTGTATGATGGGGCAGTGTAGAGGGAGCTTCACTACAATGAGAATAAATTTTACTTTGTACTTGGAACTTTTGAACTTTGAGAGGCTGTCTGATTTTGTGGGATGGACTATTACATGGAATTATGCAGTAAACACACACATTTCAGAGTCTTGCTTTACATTGTAGACTGGATGTGCATATGTTTACGTTCTAAACTGGAACTAACAGATTCTGGTGACTAACCAATATGGAAGTTGCAGTGCATTTTGTCAATGTAATATGAGCTTCCAGCAAAGAGAAACCAAGTCTGCTGATTGAGAAATACTCAGGCTGAAACCAAGTCTCAAACTGCTTCTCTCAAACGTTTTAGCTTTTTCATCTCGCCACTGTGCATTGAAGGATTACTGGCTCTCAGGGATATCATTTCACGAATGAGAGCCCACAGCATGCCAGGAATTTCGATGAAGGTGCTCCCTGGATCACAGAGCTGGCTGAGACAGACTTTGTGCCCAGACTCCTGTGGCATTCTACTGCCACAGTGAGGCCACTCTCTCCTTGACGGAGCAACGCCCCATCTTCCATTTGGGGAGCCTTTAGCCTAATGGTAACATTTCTCATGATTCATCAGTATCTCCATGGTAATTTCTCCCCCTCCCCCTTTTCTCTCTTACCCCTGCCCTTCTCATCACTTGCCCATCACCTCCCTCTGGTGCCCCTCTTTCACCTTCTCCCATAATCCACTCCCCTGTCCTAACAGGTTCCATCTTCTTCAGCAGTTTTCCATTTCCACCGATCATCTCCCAGCTTCTCACTTCATCCATCCCTCCCCCACACTCACATTTCCCTTCACCTTCTCGTTTGCACCTCCTTCTCCTCACACCATCTTATTCGCACTTCTTCTACCTTCCCTCCCATTCCCGAGTGTCAGCCTGAAGTGACAACTATCTGCTCCCATCAATAGATACTGCAGACCTGCTGAGTTCCTCCGGCATTTTCTCTAAATCTTCCCTTACAGAGTAAACTTGCCATTTTAGGAATCCGTTGGGAGAATATTCACTGCATTACATCTGCTTCCCCTTCCTCTCCTACCTGCAGTCCTTTGTCACCCTTACCCATCGCCTCCCACTATTCCCACTCTCCCCTCCTCCACCTGCCCATCATCCCTCCTCACCTGGATCCACCCATCTCCTCCCAGCCTCTCACTATACCCACTCTCCCCTCCTCCGCCTGCCCATCATCCCTCCTCACCTGGATCCACCCATCTCCTCCCAGCATCTCACTATTCCCACTCTCCCCTCCTCCACCTGCCCATCATCCCTCCTCACCAGGATCCCCCCATCTCCTCCCAGCCTCTCACTATACCCACTCTCCCCTCCTCCGCCTGCCCATCATCCCTCCTCACCGGGATCCCCCCATCTCCCCCCAGTGTCTCACTATTCCCACTCTCCCCTCCTCCACCTGCCCATCATCCCTCCTCACCTGGATCCACCCATCTCCCCCCAGCTCTTCTCCTCACCTCCTTACACAGGCTGTCTCCTCTCTTTGCTTTCAGTCCTGATGAAGAGGCTTCACTCAAAACATCAGCTGTCCACTTCCCACTGAAGATACTGTCTGACCTGTTGAGTTCCGCCAGCAGCTCATTTTTCTTCTATATTATGCTCAATTTTCTCATCAATATAGATTGTTTACACAGTGACTAACCCGTGGTGTCCCTACCCTGGGAATGCGTGATGGGACAGTGTAGAGGGAGCTTCACTCTGTATCTAACCCGTGCTGTCCCTGTCCTGGGAGTGTGTGATGGGACAGTGTAGAGGGCGCTTCACTCTGTATCTAACCCGTGCTGTCCCTGTCCTGGGAGTGTGTGATGGGAGAGTGTAGAGTGAGCTTCACTCTGTATCTAACCCGTGCTGTCCCTGTCCTGGGAGTGTGTGATGGGACAATGTAGAGGGAGCTTCACTCTGTATCTAACCTGTGCTGTCCCTGTCCTGGGAGTGTGTGATGGGACAGTGTAGTGGGAGCTTCACTCTGTATCTAACCCGTGCTGTCTCTGTCCTGGGAGTGTGTGATGGGACAGTGTAGAGGGAGCTTCACTCTGTATCTAACCCGTGCTGTCCCTGGCCTGGGAGTGTGTGATGGGACAGTATAGAGGGCGCTTCACTCTGTATCTAACCTGTGCTGTCCCTGTCCTGGGAGTGTGTGATGGGACAATGTAGAGGGAGCTTCACTCTGTATCTAACCTGTGCTGTCCCTGTCCTGGGAGTGTGTGATGGGACAGTGTAGTGGGAGCTTCACTCTGTATCTAACCCGTGCTGTCCCTGGCCTGAGAGTGTGTGATGGGACGGTGTAGAGGGAGCTTCACTCTGTATCTAACCCGTGCTGTCCCTGTCCTGGGAGTGTGTGATGGGACAGTGTAGTGGGAGCTTCACTCTGTATCTAACCCGTGCTGTCCCTGGCCTGAGAGTGTGTGATGGGACAATGTAGAGGGAGCTTCACTCTGTATCTAACCCATGCTGTCCCTGTCCTGGGAGTGTGTGATGGGACAGTGTAGTGGGAGCTTCACTCTGTATCTAACCCATGCTGCCCCTACCCTGGGAGTGTTATACTGGACAGGGCAGAGCAAGCTTCACTGAATTTCCATCCTTTCATTAAGCAGCCTTAGTGAATTAAGAAGAGTAAATGGTATTTATTGATGTGATCTCGCTTGCTCAAACTGAGGAACTTTGTGGCTACCAGATGTAAACAGAATGATTTGGCAGGGTTTCCACCACAAGCATCCTGACCTACACAATGACAATGAATGAGAGAGTAGATCTAATGGGACAAACTCACTTGTAGAGATGGTATGGCAATCAATAGGTCTGATTTGTCATCATGGATGGTAAATTCCCTTGGAGCTGATAATTCTCATTGATTACCATTGCCCTGTATTTCTTTCTGTGTTATTTCTGCAGAACAGCATAAACTGAGAGGGTCTCTGGGTGCTAGGCTTTCCCACGGATTCCCTTGTATTAGGTGATAGAAGGTTGGTGGTGTTGTGGATAGTGTAAATATTTGCCGTAGATTACAATGGGACATTGACGAGATGAGGAGCTGGGCTAAGAAGGTGCAGATGGACTTCTGTCCAGAGAAGTGTGAAGTATAGGCTTTTGGAGGTCACACCTGAATGCAGGTTAACAGCAGGATTCCTACCACCATTGAGAAACAGAGGGACTGTGGGGTCCACATGCCACACTTGTTGATAGGGTGGTTAAGAAGACGTGATGTTTGGTCTTTATTAATCAATGGACGCTGTCTAAGCCAGGCACCATTTTGGTGTCACGTACAAAATGCTGGCGAAATTCAGCAGGTCAGACAGCATCTGTGGAAAGAAATAAACCATTGACGTTTCGGGCTTCACCTTGGCATGAAATGTTGACTGCTTATTCCCCTCCATTGATGCTGTCTGACCTGCTGAGATTTTGCAGCATTTTGTTTGTGTGTTATACTGGGTTTCCAGCAACTGCAGAATCTGTTGTGTTTATGGCACTGGGCAGGAAGTGTACAATTATGTTGACGCAAGATGCTGGAGGAACTCAGTGGATCAGGCAGCATCTGTGGAAGGAAACAGACAGTTGACGTTTCTGATACAACTCCCTGAACAAACCCACAGAGCTGCTCGGCATCCTGGTGTTTTGTTGCACAATTACGCAGTCGGATATGGGACCCAGAACTGGCGGAGCACAAAAACCCTGAAGAAAGATGACAGAGACAGGGAGGGGAGTGGGCCACAGAGCAACTTGACACAACACTAATGTAGGATTATTGCTGGAGTCATGTGAGTAAGTCAGCATAGATTTGGTGGGCCGAAGGGCCTAGTTCATTGCTGTAACCCCCTGAGGCAAGTTCTCTGCAAATATATAGGAGAACCCGAAGGTCCGGTGTCTACAAATCCACAGGACCGCTGGAGGCTGAAGAATAGCTCTGTCATGGAGTTAGAAGGCTGTGAGTGGGCTGTTGCTTGCTATGCTGGCCCCAAAATGCGTAGCAACGCTTGCGGGCTGTCCCCAAGACATCCTTGATGTGTTGGTTGTTGTGTTGGTTGTTCAACGCAAATGACGCATTTCATTTTTTGTTTCCACGTACACGTGATAAATGAATCTGAATCTTCTGTGACTTTCAGGACAGAGATTTGCTGTGTTAAAAGTCAGAGTCACTGACATGTTCCATGAAGTCTGTTGTTTTGTGGCAACAGTATAGTGCAGTACAATATCATTAATGAAACTATAAATTACAATAAGAAAATAGATAAATATATAAAAATTGCATTAATTAAGTAGTACAAATTGAAAGCAAAAATAGTGAGGTAGTGTTTATGGGTTGGTTCATTGTCCATTCACTGAGCTGATGGAAGAGTGGAAGAAGCCGTTCCTAAATCTTTGAGTGTGTGCCTTCAGGCTCCTGTACCTCCTCCCTAATGGTAGCAATGAGTAGCGGGCATGTCCTGGGTGATCAGAGAGCCCAGAGGGTAAAGGGTGTGTGATGCACCATCAATAACTCTCGGAGACGGGAGGCAAATGATAGGCTTTTATTAGCTGCAAGAGACCACGATTAGCAGCAAGAGACCATCACATAACATCCTGGAGACTGAGGGAGGAGCAGTGCCTCCAGTTGCCTTTATACAAGGGTCTGTGGGAGGAGCCACAGGAGCAGTCAGCGGGGGCGGGGGGTGCGTGTCCAGACAGGTATATGTAGTTCACCACAGTGTGCAAGAGGAGTGAAGACATGCTGCCTGTAGTTGGAGTTCTAGATGAATACCAGTTAGAAAGTATAGGCAGTTTAACCACCAGTGCACTGGAAGTGCAGCCCGGGGACTGCAGTCTGAGCTAATGTTTCTAATTGATTCCATGTTGACGCTCATCCTCTGAGCAACTCCTTGGCATCAACTGCGACGAGAAGCTGGCAAGGATCCTGCTCCGTTCTAGACCCTTGGGTGGTAGGGACGTTCTCGGCAGCTTTAGAGATAGTGCAGATGTCTTTAAGGAGTAGTCCCCTTTCAGTGCGAGAAGTGTTGGTCCCTAAGCCACAGGACTCCAGGGTCGACTGTCCTGACTATCCTGGATCGACAGCCGAGAGGGTAGGTTTTGACACAGAAAGTGGTGGGTGCACTGCCAGAGGTGATAGTAGAGGCTGATAGATTAGAGACTTTTCCAACACTCTTAGATATGCATGATGATGAAAGAAAAATGGAGAGCTATGTGGCAGGGAAAAGTTAGAATGACTGTAGAGTAGGTTAAAAGCTTGGTACATCGTGGGCTGAAGGGCCTGTACTGTGCTATATTGTTCTATGTTCTATCAATGGTGTTTCATTGTAAATTTCCAAATGATGGGGTAAACATTGAACGCCCCCAACACTGAAACACACCTACCAAACTTGTGCTTCCGATTGTGTACAGCTCCCTCACTACGATAACTACTACTACACAATTCTACACATGACAATGGAACTGTTCAGGGAGCTAGAGTAGGGCCTGTATAAATAAACTGTGTAGGAAGCAAGGAGAGAGAGATCAGATAGAGGAAAGAATGGAGAATTGAAGTGCTAGGTGATTAGAAGCTTGTGGATTATACTTGAGCTGGTGTTCCACAAAAGAGACACCCATTATAGAAGTGATAGAAAAATACAGCATGGAAACAGGCCATTCGGCCCATCTAGTCCATGTGGAACCATTTAAACTGCCTTCTCCCATCAACCTACACCTGGACCATAGCCCTCCATACGTCTGCCATCCATGTACCTATCCGAACCTCTCTTAAACATTGAATTAGAGCTTGCACGCACCACGTGCACTGTTAGATCATTCCACACTCTCACCACCCTCTGAGTGCATAAGTTTCTGTTCATGTTCCCCTTAAACTTTCCATGTTTCACCTTGAAACAATGACCTCTGGTTGTAGTCCCTCCCAACTTCAATGGGAAAAGCCTGCTTGCACTTACCCTATCTGTACCCTTTATGATTTTAAATACCTGTACCAAATCTCCCCCAGTCTTCTATGTTCCAAGGAATAAAGTCCTAGCTTGTAACACAGGTCCTCCAGTCCCAGCAACATCATTGTAAATTTTCTCTGTACTCTTTCAACCTTATTCACATCTTTCCTGTAGGTAGGTGACCAAAACTGTGCACAATACTCCAAATTAGGCCCCACCAACGTCTGATACAACTTCAACATAACATCCCATCTCCCGTACTCAGTACAGTGATTTATGAAGGCCAATATGCCAAAAGTTTTCTTTACAACCCTATCTACCTATAACGCCACTTTCAATTAATTCTGGACCTGTATTCCCAGATCCCTTTGATCTACCGCACTCCTCTGTGTCCCACCCTTCACTGTGTGAGACCTACCCTGATTGGTCCTACTGAAGTGCAAAACCTCACACTTGTTTTCATTAAATTCCATGTGGAATTCAATGAAAACGAGTATAAGAGTTGGGATGTAACGTTAAAATTGTACAAGGCATTGGTAAGGCCAAATTTGGAGTATTGTGTACAGTTCTGGTCACCGAATTATAGGAAAGATGTCAACAAAATAGAGAGAGTACAGAGGAGATTTACTAGAATGTTGCCTGGGTTTCAACACCTAAGTTACAGGGAAGGGTTGAACAAGTTAGGTCTTTATTCTTCGGAGCGTAGAAGGTTGAGGGGGGACTTGATAGAGGTATTAAAATAATGAGGGAGATCAATTGAGTTGACGTGGATAGCCATTTTCCCTTGAGAGTAGGGGAGATTCAAACAGGAGGACATGATTTGAGAGTTAGGGGACAAAAGTTTAAGGGTAGCATGAGGGGGAATTTCTTTACTCAGAGAGTGGTAGCTGTGTGGAACGAGCTTCCAGTAGGAGTGGTAGAGGCAGGTTCGGTATTGTCGTTTAAAATAAAAATTGGATAGGTATATGGACAAGAAAGGAATGGAGGGTTATGGGCTGAATGCAGGCCAGTGGGACTAGGTGAGAGTAAGCATCAGCATGGACTAGAAGGGCTGAGATGGCCTGTTTCTATGCTGTAATTGTTATATGGTTATATATGGAATGCATGTGGTCTCTGCAGTGTAGAGAAAATCATAGTTGGAGTTAATACCCTAAAGTGTAAGAAATGCAACCAAAAATCTTCTCTTTTGATCAGCTTGATCAATGAAGCGTTGTGTTTCCACACAGAGGTCTCCCTTTACATTGGAAAGCTCCACACCTTACCTCACACTACATTGACAGTGTTGCACTCCATTACAATCAGAATCAGGTTTATTATCACCGACATATGTCATGATGTTCGTTGCTTCATAATAAATTACAACAAGAATATATAAAATACAAATAAATACTCCAAATGAGAGCAAAATAGTGAGGTAGCTTTCATGGACAATTCAGAAATCTGATAGCAGAGGGGAAGAAGCTGTTCCGAAAATGATGAGTGTGTGTTTTCAGGCTCCTCCCTGATGCTAGTATTGAGAAAGGGGCATGTCCTGGGTGATGCAGTTCCTTAATGATGGATGCCACCTTTTTGAGGCATTGCCTTTTGAAGATGTCCTCTGCAGTTTTCCCGATACTATGCATTGTAGCTCTATACCAGACAGTGATCCAACCAGTCAGAGTGCTCTCCATGGTACATCTGTAGAAATTTGCTAGAGTCTTCTTGATATACAAACTCCTCATGCAACATAACTGCTGGTGTGCCTTCTTCATAATTTTTTCAATATGTTGGGCCCAGATCTTCTGAGATGTTGACACCCATGATTCATGAAATGTTCCCTCATTACCATCCCTCTGATAGTGTAGGACTTCCTCAGTATCGCTCTTCAATCTGATTCTCACTTGGTACCAACCTCAGCCCTCAGTGCTGTCCAATGTCATATTTCCATTTATCACACCAAGGAATCTGATCACTTCTCTCAAGCTAGGAGCCAAATTAGTACCAATTAGTTGCACTTTGCCTTGAGAAATTAATTAACATCTGTTGGGTTTGTCTCATCGACGACGGTGATGCATTTGCTTTCAACTCTGTGGTATTTTTGGGCTCCAAGCTCACTTTTGAATCAACTGAGATGAGGCAATAACAAACAGAATGACATAAGTTGTAGAACTGTTAGATACAAAAGGGGACCATTCAGCTCATTGCAACTATATCTGCTCTTCAAAATACCTTTCTAATTAGTCCTATTGCCCCATACTTTCCTACAGATAATTACTTATCTGTAGTACTGATCCCAGGCCCTAATCATTAATGGAGCAAATGTGTTCACAAAGTCTTTAAGTAAGTTCAAAGTTTAAAGTAAATTTACTTTTGAAGTATGTATATGTGACCATATACTATGCTGAGATTCGTTTTCTTGCAGGAATTTACAAAAAAATAAAAGAAATAGATTAGAATTTATGAAAAGCTATACAAGAAGCAAGACTGACAAACAACCAAAGTGCAAAAGACCACAAACTGTGAAAATAAACAAATGGACAGATAGATAGACACTGAGAACATGAGTTGTAGAGTCCTTGAAAGTGGGTCGGTAGATCGTAGAATCGGTGCGGAGTTGTGGTGAGTGAAATTATCCACGCCAGTTCCAGAGCCTGATGGTTATAGGGTAATAACTGAATTTGGTGATGTGGGACCTCCTTCCTGATGATAGTGGTGAGAAGAGAACGTGGCCTAGATGGTGGGGGTCTTATTTTGCTGGTGCCAGGTACACAACAGTCTGTCTCTCGAGTAGGATAGGAACATCTGTATCAGAGGTGACAGGTTGTAGCATGGATACCAAGCTGGCTCCATCACAGGAGCTGGAGTTATGTCAAATTGAAAACAATGGAAAGGGATGTCCCACAAGGAACATTGCTGGGACCACCATCCTTCAACATTTGCATGAACCATTTGTATGTGGGAAACGGAATAATGAGAGATAAAAAATGAAAAGCATTGGCCAGGAGATACAGGAGCCTTGTGTCCCACAGCACCAGGTTCAGGTGATAACCTTCAGTTATCAGGTCCTGAACCAGCGTGGATAACTTCACTCACCTCAACACTGAACTGATTCCACAATCTACGGACTCAACTTTCAAGGACTCTACAACTCATCTTCTCTGTATTATTTATTTACTTTTTTTTTGTGTCGTTTGTCTTCTTTTGCACATTGGCTGTTTGTCTGTCTGTACTTGTGTGTGGTTTTTCATTGGTTCTACTATGAAAGCCTGTAAGAAAATGAATCGCAAGTAATATATAGTGACGTGTATGTACTTTGGTAATATATTTACTTTGAACTTTGAACCAAAGACATCATGGTAACCTTGTGTTGACCAAAGCTCTGTGAATGTTGTGATCTCTGTAAAAGATGTTAAGATACATAAACAAATGGCACTAGACTGTATCCAAGATAACCCTTCACCTTCCCAGACTGCAGTAGCTTAGAGAAAATTACAGGGACAATTCTTGTTCTGGCATATACATACAGGTACAGATATTCGTTTGGGGCAGAAGTGCTCTCAGAATTGGCTGTCAGGAACAAGCAACCACACCCCTTCAAGAGATGTGTTCTACCCTTCGTTCTGCTCCTTCTTTGCCCACTCACACACCTCCCTCATTTCCTGTCCCCATTCCTCTTTCCTCTTCAAAGTCAAGTTTATTGTCATTCATGTATGCACAGGTGTGATGAAAATCTTACCTGCAGCATCATCACAGGCGTGTAGCATCCTGCAGGCAACATTCACAAGACAAACTATACACAGTTTTTACAAGAACACACAAGAAGAACAAATCTTGAGCCTGGTGCTGCTGTTCTTCAGTCTTTCCTCAGCTGAGAGCAAGGAACAACCCGGGGTTGTGACAATTTAAGCACAAGGCCAGATTGAAAAGGTCAGGGTGTCAGGGCCAGGGGTGAGGGTCAGGCCAGTGTTCAGCCCACTGCTCCATGAGGTTTACTCGTCTCTACACTGAATGGAGGCTGTGGCTGCAACCCATGGGCTAATAATCGGCTGCAGTGACGACTGGCTTCATAGTTGTGGACTCACTTTTGTGAACTTCAGTTTGCTTGTTGTTCTTTGCACAATTTGTTTTTTTCTTCACATTTAGAGATTGACAGTCTTTTTTAACGGGTTTAATTGAGTTTCTTTCTGACTGCATGTAAGGAGACAAATCTCAAGTTTGTATATAGTATACATACTTTGAAAATAAATGTACTTTGGCTTTGAAACCTTGTCAGCGACGAGCGCACTTAACCATTCCGCCATACTCTTCCCCCTCCAGTTCCTTTTCTATCTCCAGCCAATCAGCCTCTTATTCATTCCCTGTCAGTCAATTTCTTCTCCCCTACCTCCTGTATCTCTCCTACTTTCTCCCACCAACATCTCTACCTGCATGTTCAGACAAAACCGAAGTCTGCTCTCAGACACAGGGTCCAGGTGAAGTCGATGATAGCAGGGGGTCGAGGTCCCTTTGTGACAAAGTCCCTCTGTTACCTGTGTACTGCTGGATATCAGACCCAGGCTCAGGCACCCAAAGAGCTATACAAACACATGAAGTAGACTTGCCTTTCTACCCCATGAATCTGCTCAGTACACTAAGCCACCTATCAGCCTGTCAGCTCCTGCTCCCACTTTTGAGATTGTGGTTGAGAGGGAAAATAAATCAGCCATGATTGAATGGCAGAGGAGGTTCAATGGGCTGAATGGCCTTATTGTGCTCCGATGTCTTAGTCAGAGGCTTTTTCCCAGGGCTGAAATGGTTGCCACAAGAGGACTCAGGTTTAAGGTGCTGGGGCGTAGGTACAGAGGAGATGTCCGGGGTAAGTTTTTTACTCAGAGAGTGGGGACTGCGTGGAATGGGCTGCTGGCAATAGTGGTGGAGGCGGATATGATAGGGTCTTTTAAGAGGCTTTTAGATAGGTACGGAGCTTAGTAAAATAGAGGTCTATAGGTAACCCTAGTAATTTCTAAGGTAGGGATGTGTTCGGCACAACTCTGTGGGCCGAAGGGCCTGTATTGTGCTGTAGGTTTTCTATGTTTTCCTATGTTTCTATGATCTTTTATATCGGCAAACTCCCCTCTAACTTTCGGTCCAGATGATGGCCTCGAAGCGAAACATCAACTATCCATTTCATTCCACAGATGTTGGCCAACCCATTGTGTTCCTCCAACATCTTATGTGCTGCTCAATAAAGTCAACTGATCTGATTCTAACCTCGGCTCTGCACTCCTGCCTTCTCCTAGTAACCTTTCACCCTTTGCTCATTAAGAATCCATCAGTCACTACCTTACAGAGGCACAGTAGAGAGCATCCTAACAGGATGCGTCAGTGCTTGGCATGGAAACCGCACTGTGGCCGGACAAGAAGGCTCTACAACAGATGGTCAAAACTGTCCAGCGCATCACCAGCACCAGTCCACCCGCCATCAAGAACATTTGTACAAGGAGGTGCCGGTAAAGGGCTAGTAATGTCATGAAGGATCCCACCCACCCTGCTCATGGACTGTTTGTCCCACTCCCATCAGGGAGGAGGCTATGTAACATCCACGCCAGGACCACCAGGCTCAAGTTCCTTTCCCCAAGCAGTGAGGCTGATCAACACCTCCACCCACTAACCCACCCCTCTACACCCCCAACCACCACCACTTTATCATTTCTTGTCCGAATCATACAGACACGCCTTTGCCTTGCGTTACTTTGTGGGCATACAATCAATCTATGTATAAAAGCTGTTCTATGTATTTAGATTTATTGTGTTTTTATGATTGTTATTATTCTGTTCTCTATCTGATTGTGCATTTATGTGCTGCATCAGATCCAGAGTAACAATTATTTCATTCTCCATTACACTTGTGTACAGGAAATGATATCAAACAATCTTTAATCTTGAAAAACACTGAAAGACTTCGCTTCCATTATCCTCTAAGGAGCAGAGTCCCTAAAGCTTTCAATCCTTGTGGAGGGGAAAATTTCATCTTATTGCCATCCAAGATGAGCAAACCATTATACAAAGTTCAAAGTAAATTTATTATCAAAGTGCGTATGTATCACCAAATACTACACTGAGATTCAATTTCTTGCAGGGAGTCATGGTTAAATACAAAGAAACACAATAGAACCAATAATGAACTGCACATAAATAAAAGTGGACAAACAACCGATGTGCAAAATGCAATGAACTGTGTAAATACAAAAAGAACGAATAATCATAGTAAGTAAGTAAATAAATAATATTGAGAACATGAGTTGTAGAGTCCTTGAAAGTGAGTCCGTAGGTTGTGGAATCTGTACAGTGATGGGGTGAGTAAAGTTATCAACACCAGTCAGGAGCCTAATGGTTGAGGGGTATTAACTGTTCATTAACCTGCTGGTGTGGGAATAGAGGCTTCTGTACCTCCTGCCTGATGGTAGTAACAAGAAGAGAGCATGGCCTAGATGGTGGGAGTCTTTGATAATAGAATTGATTTATTATTTATTTATTTATCTCCTGTTGTTGTTGTTCGGTTGGTTAGTTGAGTACGACTCTTCGTGACCTCATGGACCATGGGGTCCATAGGGTTTTCATGGACCAGGCCTTTCTTCTGCACAGATGCTGCTGCTGCCCAGGTTGGGACCCAGCTGGGTTTGAACTCAGCACCATCTACCTTGAAGTCCATGACACCACCAGCTGGCCCTTATGCTCCTATGCATTACTTATAAGCTTTAGTTCAAGCTTCTCTCCACATTCATCTCGTCAAGACCTCTCAGGATTTGTGCATATTTGAATCAAGTGCCCTCTTGCTCTTCTGAACTGTAACAGATCCAAGTCCAACCTGTCCAACCTTTCTTCAAGGTATGACCGACCCATTTCCTATTAGTTCTCTGAACTAATTCTAACACTTTGACATTTTTCATTACATCAGGAGACCAGTAGTCTCCACACTAGAACATTTCACATACACTCAGTGGCCTAATAAAGTGGGCACTTTATTTTTGTGGTCTTCTGTTGTTCTGTTGTGGTCATTAGGTTATAGATCAAACTTAAAGGTTTGATCTGTTGGGTTCAGAGATACTCCTCTGCACACCACTGTTGTAATGTGTAGTGATTTGAATTACTGTCACCTTGAGCCAGTCTGGCCATCTCCTCCGACCTCTCTCATTAACAAGGTATTTTACCCACCGATTTGCCGATCACTGATTTTTTTTTGTTTTTCACAGCATTCACTGTAAACTCTAGAGATTGTTGCACATAAAAATCCTAGATCTGTAGTTTCTGAAATACTCAAACCACCCCATCTAGCACCAACATTCATTCCATGGTCAAAGTCGTTTATTTCACATTTCTTCCCCATTCTAATGTTTGGCCTGAAACACAATTGAACCTCCTGACCATGTCTGCCTGCTTTTATGCAATGAGTTGCTGTCACATGACAGGGTGATTAAATATTTGCATTAATAATTATGGGTACCTAATAAAGTGGTTACTGAGTGTAGAACATAGAACAGTTCAGACCCTTTGGCTCATAATATTGTGCTGACTTTTTAATGTACTCCGATGTCAATCTACCCCTTCCTTCCCACATAGCCTTCCATTTTTCTTTCAGATTAGGTCACACCCGAGCTGTTGCTGTGATCTCAGATATACAGTACGATCCCAGGCTGTAAGAGAGGATCATGGTGTGGCAGCAGCCAGGCTGTCCAGTCAGTGTATGGGCAGGGTTTCAGTGTATTAGCTATCGATACTCACTGCTGTTCTATTGGAAATAAGCATCACTATGTAATATACTGAGTACCTGGCCACACGGAGTATAAAACAGAACAGTACAGGCCCTTCAGCCCACGATGTTGTGCTAACCTTAATCTACTCTAACATCAATCTAACCCTTCCTTATAGCCCTCCATTTTCTTTCATCTATGTACCTATCTAAGAGTCTCTTAAATATACATAAATGATCTGGATGATGGGGTGGTAAATTGGATTAGTAAGTATGCCGATGATACTAAGGTAGGAGGTGTTGTGGATAATGAGGTGGGTTTTCAAAGCTTGCAGGGAGATTTATGCCGGTTAGAAGAATGGGCTGAACGTTGGCAGATGGAGTTTAATGCTGAGAAGTGTGAGGTTCTACATTTTGGCAGGAATCATCCAAATAGAACATACAGGGTAAATGGTCGGGCATTGAGGAATGCAGTGGAACAGAGAGATCTAGGAATAACAGTGCATCGTTCCCTGAAGGTGGAGTCTCATGTAGATAGGGTGGTGAAGAAGGCTTTTGGAACGCTGTCCTTTTTAAATCAAAGCATTGAGTACAGAAGTTGGGATGTAATGTTAAAATTGTACAAGGCATTGGTAAGGCCAAATTTGGAATATTGTGTACAGTTCTGGTCACCGAATTATAGGAAAGATATCAATAAATTAGAGAGAGTGCAAAGACGATTTACTAGGATGTTACCTGGGTTTCAGCACTTAAGTTACAGAGAAAGGTTGAACAAGTTAGGTCTCTATTCATTGGAGCGTAGAAGGTTGAGGGGGGATTTGATCGAGGTGTTTAAAATTTTGAGAGGGATAGATAGAGTTGACGTGAATAGGCTGTTTCCATTGAGAGTAGGGGAGATTCAAATGAGAGGACATGATTTGAGAGTTAGGGGGCAGAAGTTTAAGGGAAACACGAGGGGGTATTTCTTTACTCAGAGAGTGATAGCTGTGAGGAATGAGCTTCCTGTAGAAGTAGTAGAGGCCAGTTCAGTTTTGTCATTTAAGGTAAAATTGGATAGGTATATGGACAGGAAAGGAGTGGAGGGTTATGGGCTGAGTGCGGGTAGGTGGGACTAGGTGAGATTAAGAGTTCAGCATGGACTAGGAGGGCCGAGATGGCCTGTTTCCGTGCTGTGATTGTTATATGGTTATATGGTTATCCTTAATATATCTGCCTGTACCACCACCCCTAGCAAGGTGCACCTACCACTCTATGTAATAAGCCTAACTCTGACATCCTCCTATACTTCCCTTAAAATTATGCCCCTCTTGTATTATCCATTTCCACCCTGGGAAACCGTCCTTGGCTAGCCATTCTATCTCTGCCTCATCATCTTGTACACCTCTATCAAGTCATCTCTCATCCTCCTTTGCTCCAAAGTGAAAAGGCCTAGCTCACTCAACATATCCTCATAAGACATGTTCTCTAACCTAGGTATGTCTCCTAGATAAAGAGGCGACCAGAATTGAACACAATATTCCAAGTGTAGTCTAACCAGGGTTTTATAGATCCCCATTGCTCTTGAATTCAATCCAAAGTTCAAAGTAAATTTATTATCAAAGTACCTGTATGTCACTGTACACAACCCTAAGATTCATTTTCTTGTGGACATACTTCGTAAATTCATAATAGAATAATAACCATTATCAAATCAAGACCTCACAACCTGGGTGTGCAACCAGTGTGCAAAAGACAAGTTGCAAGTACAAAAAAAATGATAATAAATTTTAAAATCCATAAATATCAAGAACTCGAGGAGAAGAAACTTGAAAGTGAGTCCATAGGTTATGGGAACAGATCAATTATGGGACAAGCGAAGTTGTGTGAAATTACTCCTTTTAGTTCAAGAGCCTGATGTTTGAGGGGTGATAACTGTTCCTGAATTGGTGGTGTGGGTCCTGAGGTTCCTGTACCTTCTTTCCAATGACAGCAGCGACCAATGAAGGCCAACACTCCATAAGCCTACTTAAACACCCTATCAACTTGTGTGACAACTTTGACGGATCTATGGACATGAACCCCAAGATCCCTCTGTTCCCCCACACTGTTGAGAATTCTATTATAAACCTTGTATCCCGCCTTCGAGTTCAACCTAAGTATAGCACTTAACACCATAGAACCATAGAACATTACAGCACAGAAACAGGCTTTTTGGCCCTTCTTGGCTGTGCCAAACCATTTTTCTGCCTAGTCCCACTGACCTGCACCTGGGCCATATCCCTCCATACACCTCTCATCCACGTACCTGTCCAAGTTTTTCTTAAATGTCAAAAGTGAGCCCGCATTCACCACTTCATCCGGCAGCTCATTCCACACTCCCACCGCTCTCTGCGTGAAGAAGCCCCCACCCCAATGTTCCCTTTAAACTTTTCCCCCTTCACCCTTAACCCATGTCCTCTGTTTTTTTTTCTCCCCTAGCCTCAATGGAAAAAGCCTGCTTGCATTCACTCTATCTAGACCCATCATAATTTTATACACCTCCATCAAATCACCTCTCATTCTTCTACACTCAAGGGAATGAAGTCCTAACCTGTTCAACCTTTCTCTGTAACTCAGTTTCTCAAGTCCCGGCAACATCCTTGTAAACCTTCTCTGCATTCTTTCAACCTTATTAATATCCTTCCTGTAATTAGGTGACCAAAACTGCACACAATACTCCAAATTCAGTCTCACCAATGTCTTATACAACCTCACAAAATGCTGGTGGAACACAGCAGGCCAGGCAGCATCTATAGGACATTTCGGGCTGAGACCCTTCGTCAGGACCCGAAATGTCGACAGTGCTTCTTCCTATAGATGCTGCCTGGCCTGCTGTGATCCACCAGCATTTTGTGTGTGTTGTTTGAATTTCCAGCATCTGCAGATTTCCTCGTGTTTGCTCTTATACAACCTCACCATTACATTTCAACTCTTATACTCAATACTTTGATTTATAAAGGCCAATGTAGCAAAAGCTCTCTTTACGACCCTATCTACTTGTGACGCCACTTTTAGGGAATTATGTATTTGTACTCCCAGATCCCTCTGTTCTACTGCACTCTTCTGGATTTAACTCAATTTGCCACTCTCAGCCCAATGTCCCATTGTAACCACCTTCCATACTATCCACAACTCCACCAACCTTCTTGTCTTCAGTCTTTCTCCCAGACCACAACTAGTAACTGGGTAGCAATTCATGAGAATATTTATCACATGATCTCTTGTTCACACCTCCCCAAACAATGTTCTAGACCCCAACAACATCCCCCCTCTCCTTGCCTTCCCAAAGCCAATCGGAAAGCAAGCAAGTTCTTCCTTTGCTGACTGGAGGATTCCTGACTGTCATCCCCAGTTAGTCATGCTTGTTGTACACTGCTTACACTTCAAACTGGGGTGGACATGACATAGAAATGTGAGTCCTACTTTCAATAAATTCACAACTAATAAACTACAAAACCAGAGCACAAACACACAGAAAAGATACTGGAGGAACTTGACGAGTCAAGAAGGATCTGTGGAGAGGAATAAATAGTTGACACGTCCCGCTCAGACCCTTCATCAGGACTGGAAAGGAAGGGGGAAGAAACTGGAACAGGAAGGTGGGGGGAGGGGAAGGAATACAAGCTGGCAGGTGAAACCAGGTGAGGGCAAAGGTGAGGTGATGCTGGGAGGTGGCGGGCAGGTGAGGAGAGGGAAAGGGTAAGGGGGAGAAGGGACGGGGGGAGGGGGAGAGAGAAAATACCGGAAGTTAGAAAAAGCGATGTTCATTCCGTCAGATTTGGAGGGTGCCCAGGCAGACTATGAGGTGTTGCTCCTCCATCACTGTGGCATTAGCAAAGACCATGAAATAACTCGGTGTATTAAAATTATTCCCCTGTGACTCGGAGCAAGGCTGTGTGAAAGTCACGAAGGCTACCTTTCCAACCGTGAGGTTTAACAAGCCGGAGAGTGATTGGAGGTGTGCGAGTGACCCAGGACTCAATCGCGATTTTCTCTTATTCCTTTAACTTTGTGTTTATTTATGGGAGTGCTGCGATGTGGATGGATCACGGTGAGACTGCGAGAGAGCCAGGGACCGTGCGTGCTGTGATCTCCGGCGAGGGGAGAGGCCCGTTGGACAGTCACGGCAGGGAGAGGAGTGGAAGTCGCCATCGCCCGTTGCCGCGGCAACGGCAATCTGCACGTTGGAGGAGGTGGTGTCATTGAGATGGGAGGGCAGGTTCTCTCTCAGTCTCTCACACCGGCAGCGCTACGAGAAACCTTCCCCGGGATTACACAGCCCCCAAGGTCAAACAATCTCCCACCTACACCAACTCACCCATTTCCATCTGCTCTCCATCTCTCTCGCCTCCCTTCCTTCCCACTCCCACCTCCTCCCTCTCCTTCCTTCCTCCCTCCCCTTTCCCCTCTCCACACTCCTGTCTCCTCCTTCCTCACTCCCCTCTCCTCCTTCCCCTCCCCCTCCCTCCCCTCCCCCTCCCCTCCCCCCTCCTTTCCCCTCCCCCCTCCTTTCCCCTCCTCCTCCCTCCTTCCCCCTCCCCCTCCATCCCCCCCTCCCCCTCCATCCTCCCCCCTCCCCCTCCCCTTTCCCCTCCCCTCCCTCCTTTCCCCTCCCCTCCCTCCTTTCCCCTCCCCTCCCTCCTTTCCCCTCCCCTCCCTCCTTTCCCCTCCCCTCCCTCCTTTCCTCTCCTTCTTTCCCCTCCTCCCTCTCCTTTCCCCTCCTCCCTCCTCTCCTCCTCCCTCCTCTCCCCCTCCACCCTTCCTCTCCCCCTCCACCCTTCCTCTCCTCCCCTCCCCCTTCCTCTCCTCCCCTCCCCCCTCTCCCCTCCCCCTCCCCCCTCCCCCCTCTCCCCTCCCCCCTCTCCCCTCCCCCCTCTCCCCTCTCCCCTCCCCCCTCTCCCCTCTCCCCTCCCCTCTCCCCCCTCTCCCCTCCCTCCCCTCTCCCCCCTCTCCCCTCCCTCCCCTCTCCCCTCCCCTCTCCCCTCCCCTCTCCCCTCCCCTCTCCCCTCCCCTCTCCCCTCCCCTCCCCTCTCCCCTCCCCTCTCCCCTCCCCTCTCCCCTCTCCCCTTCCTCTCCCCTCTCCCCTTCCTCTCCCCTCTCCCCTTCCTCTCCCCCGCTCCCCTTCCTCTCCCCTCCTCCTCCCTCCCTTCTCTCCTCTCCTCCTTCGTCCCTCTCCACCCCTCCCTTCCCATCTTCTCCATGCTCTTCTCTCACTCTTCCCCTGTCTTTCTCTCCTTCCTCTGCCTCTGCCTCTTCCCCATCATCGGAGTCTACATAGAGCAAGGGGTGGTGGTGAGGAGGGGGAAGAGGGAAAGTTTTGCGGCACCCCTCCGCCGCTTCTCCGGCCCCCGGCCCTCCTCCAGGGTAACAGCCCCTCCCACTTGCAGAGATCGCACGGGCGAAGGTGAGCGGGGTCTGGCGGCTGGGCGCCGAGACGGAATGCCATGCATCTCGAGGGGCTTGAGATGATAGCCGTCCTTGTGGTGGTCGCCCTGTTTGTCAAAGTACTGGAACAGTTCGGACTTTTTGAGCCAGTGGTCATCGAAACAGGTACAGTGGTTTGTCTCGAATGCTCGCCTTGTAAAGCAGGAAACAAGTGTCTGGATTCCATCCGGGATCTGAGTCCCCCGAAAAACTGTTCTGACTGAGTTCGATTCCTTAAATTATGGAACTTTTAAGTTTTGCTGCTTGACTGAATGGAATAAGTTGTGAAGAGCGAGACTAGTTTTTTAGCAAGTCGGCCAAAATCTTGCTCTATCTTCGACTCTTGCCGCACCGTATTAGTGTTTTTCAGTTACGATAGTTCATCGAAGGGTCGGGAGGTGGGGTGGATTTCGCAGGCGTGAATTTTTAAAACTGCCGTTCAGATCTGACAGGACTTCTCATGCAGAACATTGGCTGTGAGTCTCTTGATATTTCATATCAATCCAAAAGTAGAGAGATGGAGTACAAGGTAATTGCATAAAAACCATTATCGGGTGTTCCGGTGTTGAATGTGTGCGGACGAAGGAATCGTAATCAATCTCCCTCTCTCTGAATTTATCGTTCTCTGGTCTTTTCTTTCTCTCTCTCTCTCTCTCTCTCTCTCTCTCTCTCTCTCTCTCTCTCTCTCTCCCTCTCTCCCTCTCTCCCTCTCTCCCTCTCTCCCTCTCTCCCTCTCTCCCTCTCTCCCTCTCTCCCTCTCTCCCTCTCTCCCTCTCTCCCTCTCTCCCTCTCTCCCTCCTGTCTTTTTGCATGTGTGTGGTTGTAGGAGAGTGAAGCAGTACCGAAATATAAACAGGGAGATGTTGGAGGGGAGGTGGTTCAGATGTTGGAGATAGGATGCGAGATGGACCACAGAGTGTATTGAATGGACGGGAGGGGTGGGTTCCAGAATTGCAATGGTGTCGGTGGGTGACTGCGAAAGGACTCTTATCAAAGATTATGCATCACAGAATCAGTGACAAAGTGCAGGAGAGTTGCTGAGGTTCTGAGGGAAAGGTGCACACTCAGAAAGCTGTTATTACCTGAAAGGTGTCTGGCTTCTGCATAGTTTCAGGTTTACAGCAATAGTGTGTACAGTAGACACAGTTCACTGTTTACTCCCTTTCTGGAAGCACAATTAAGGACGAACAATAAATTCTGGCCTTTTCCAGTGATGCCAATGTTCTGTAAATGAATTTACCAAACTGTCCCCTGGTGACAGGGCTTTTTGCAGACAATGCAGAGAGGACTGATTAAGGACAGTTAATGAATGGCAGAGTGGTATACATCAGTAAATCTTTGTAGAATTATTACTAGGAATCACAAAACACAATTGACTAAAAACCCTACCCACAGGCAGTTCCTCCCAGTGATAGATGGGTCACACTCACACTCACACTCACACTCACACTCACACTCACACTCACACACACACACACACACACACACACACACACACACACACACACACACACACACACACACACGTGCTGGTCCCATTCTCTCTCACTGACCCTCACTACAGACAGGTCCCACATAATAAAGAGGCCATGTCTGTACCTAATAAGAGGCAACTTAGGGTATGTTCATGGTCTTCAGCTACTGTAGCCCATCCACTTCAAGGTCTGAAGTGTTGTGTGTTCAGAGATGCTCTTCTGCAAACCACCGTTGTAATAAGTGGTTATTTGAGTTGCTGTCGCCTTTTAACTTGAACCAGTCTGCCCATTCTCCTTTGACCTCTCACATTAAAAGGCATTTTTACCCACAGAACTGTCACTCAATGGAGTTTTTGTTTCTTTGTTTTTTTGCACCATTCTCTGTAAACTATAGACTTGAGATTGTTGTGCGTGAAAATTCCAGGAGATCAACAATCTTCTCAAGATAGTAAACCTCCACATTTGGAACCAACAATCGTTCCATGGTCAAAGTCACTGAGATCACGTTTTTCTCCCATTCTGATGTTTAGTCCAAACAACAAATGAACCTCTTGACCATGTCTGCCTGCTGTTATGCATTGAGTTGCTGCCACATGACTGGCTGATTAAATATTTGCATTAACAAGCAAGTGTAAAGGGGAACCGAAGAAGTGGTCATCAATCATAGTCTTGACAATGGTTGTCTTGGCAAAATCTTCTATGGAAGGGGTTTGCAATTGTCTTCTGTTGGACAGTGTCTTTACAAGACCTGTGACCCCAGCTATTATCAACACTCTTCAGAGATTGTCTGCCTGGTGTCAGCGGTTGAAGAACCAGGACTTGTGGTATGCACTAGTTGCTCGTACAACCATCCACCACCTGTTCCTGGCTTCTTGTGACCCTGATCGGCGGGGGAGGAGGGAAGGTGCTCAGCAGGTAGTGCACCTTGCCCATGAGTGATCTGCAGGCTAGTGGAGGGAAGGAGCACCTTACACCTCCTTTGGTAGAGACGTATCTCCACCCGCCACCCAGAATAAAGTTGCCACTGTGTATGTATATAACAGTCTCATGCACTGACACTTAAAGGGATGATGGGTCCATGTTGCTGGTGTTGAGAAGGGGTCAAAACACTTTACACATTGAATTATGAACCTTTGGAACATTATAACCCATGAGGCTGAAGATGCAAAGTATAAATCTCTCTCTCTCACACACACACACACACACACACACACTAGAATAATGTGTAGAATACTAGAACCTCATCAGAAACCATTCCCCCTCACTTCCCCTACTCTTGCCCTCTTCCTCTCCCGCTTCCCTCCTTTTCCCTACTCCCCTCCCTTTCCTCCTCTTCCTCCCCTTTCCTCCTCTTTCTCTCCTCTCTCTCCCTCTCATTATCTGCACTCTTTTCTTTCTATCCAGTACTGATCGAATTCCCTTTGGAAGCCATAGTAGGGCCGAGCCAACAATCCACTCTCGCTCACTGCATTATAAAGGCTTCAACTCCTGTGCCAACACACATCGTTTGGGTCTTCCACCATTTTACCAATTGGAAACTGTTTACCTAAGCCTGGTCATTATTTTAATCACACCATGTCAGATATCAGCCCGTCTGCCTCTAGGAATAAACCCATCTTCTCTAGCCCTTCCCTGTAACTTGCTCTCCATCCAGTAAGTAATTTCTGGGCTCTTTTCCAAGGACTTCAAATCCTTCCCGATGTATCTTGATCCAGCCTAGAAAGTGGTGCAGCTGAATGACACTTCATAGTGACTTGCATGCCTGTGTAGCCTGTCCCCCAAATGGAAGGGGAAGGGTTGTGGCAGAGACTGGGATTCAATTTGCACCATTGTCTATAAGAAGATTGTCCGTACTCTCCATGACCACGTGGGTTTCCTCCCACGTTCTAAAAACGTACAGTTTGGGGTTAGCGAGTTGAGGACATGCTACATTAGCACCAAAAGTGTGGCGACAATTGTGGGCTGATTTGATTCGATGCAAGACATCACATTCACTGTTTCGATATACATGTGACAAATAAAGCTAATCTTTCTATAATCGGGTCATGTGGGGTTTTGTAGCCACGATCTCCATCTGCCCATTTAGCATAAACACATCCACAGTTTCATTTCTGGCTTCTTTCAAAGTACACGAATTTCTACATTTAATTCCATCCTCCCATTCCACCAGCATGTATACTTTCTCCTGTAATCTATCTCTATGAACCACGTTTTGAAATCTGACCTCTGGTGGGACACTGCTGTATGATTCCCTCCAGTCTGAGAAACAGCTTCCCACCTTAACTCTGTGTTACCGATCCCTAAACAAATTATTTTTCCATGCGGTCTGGATTCTGTAAGGAAAGGAGTTTCACTCTACAAGTCCTCCAGTCACCTTGTACAGCTCTCATATAATTTATCAAATTTCCTTGATCCAAAGAGAAAAGCTCTAGCTCGTTCAATCTTCCTTCATCAGACATGCTCTAATCCAGAGAACATAGCACATAGAATACAGTGTAGGAACCAGCCCTTCGATCCACACTGTCTGTGTTGACTGCAATGCTAAATTAAACTAATTCTCTCTCTATCTACCTGCATGTAACCCATATCCTTCACTCCCAGTGTGTTCATGCCTCTAAAACTCCATTCTCATGTCTGCTTTCCCAGCAGCACATCCCAGACACCTCATGCCCTCTGTCTAAAAAATCAAATTGCCTGACAAATCTCCTTTAAACTTTCCACCACCCACCTTAAACCTATGTCCTCTAGTGTTTGTCATTTCTACTCTGGGGAGTTGGGGTTGGTAAGGCTGATTGTCTACCCTGTCTATGCCCCACATGACCTTTGCCCCATATGCTTCTGTCAGGTCTCCTCAGTCTTAATTTGAGTATAGATATAAGACATGGAACATAGAACAGTACAACTCAGTACAGGCCTTTCAGCCTACAATGTTGTGCCAGCCTTTTATGCTAACCTAAGATCAATCTTAACCTTCCCTCCCACATAGCCCTTCATTCATCCATCTGTGTGGGAGGGAAGGTTAAGATTATAACTCCTAATTTCCTTCTTGGTCACACACAAACTGGTTAGGGAAGTAGCCTCCTATACATTCATGAGACCTGATGTAGATTGGGGTATAAATTAATCAAGCACCTTTGCTCCATCTGCCACAAAAGGCAGGCTTTCCTGGTGGTGACCCGTTTCAGTTTGATATCCCATTCCAACGTGTCAGTCCACAGTCTCCTCCACTACCATGATGAGGTCATTCACAGGTGCAACACCTTGTATTCTGTCTGATATCTTCCATCTGATGGTATGAACATCAATTTCTTTAATACAGAGTGATGCTGCCTCTACACTGTCCCATCACACACTCCCAGGACAGGGACAGCACGGGTTAGATACAGAGTGAAGCTCCCTCTACACTGTCCCATCACACACTCCCAGGACAGGGACAGCACGGGTTAGATACAGAGTGAAGCTCCCTCTACACTGTCCCATCACATACTCCCAGGACAGGGACAGCACGGGTTAGATACAGAGTGAAGCTCCCTCTACACTGTCCCATCACACACTCCCAGGACAGGGACAGCACGGGTTAGATACAGAGTGAAGCTCCCTCTACACTGTCCCATCACACACTCCCAGGACAGGGACAGCACGGGTTAGATACAGAGTGAAGCTCCCTCTACACTGTCCCATCACATACTCCCAGGACAGGGACAGCACGGGTTAGATACAGAGTGAAGCTCCCTCTACACTGTCCCATCACACACTCCCAGGACAGGGACAGCACAGGTTAGATACAGAGTGAAGCTCCCTCTACACTGACCCATCACACACTCCCAGGACAGGGACAGCATGGGTTAGATACAGAGTGAATCTCCCTCTACACTGTCCCATCACATACTCCCAGGACAGGGACAGCACGGGTTAGTTACAGAGTGAAGCTCCCTCTACACTGTCCCATCACACACTCCCAGGACAGGGACAGCACGGGTTAGATACTCAAGACCATAAGACATAAGAGAAGAAGTAGGCCATTTGGCCCAAAGAGTTTCCTCTGCCATTGCATCATGGCTGATCCGATTTTCCTCTCAGCCTCCATCTCCTACCTTCTCTCCATAACCCTTCTTTCTCTGACCAATCAAGAATCTATCAGCCTTGGCCTTAAATAAAAATAAAAACTTGGCCTCCACGGCTGCCTATGGAGAAGAATTCCAAAGTTTCACCACTCTCTGACTAAAGAAGCTCCTCCTCATCTCTATTCTAAAAGGACACCCCACTATTCTGAGGCTGTGTCCTCTGGTCTTGACTCTCCACCAGAGGAAACATCCTTTCATCATCCACTCTATCAAAGCCTTTTAACACTTCTGGTTTCCATGAGGTCACCCCTCATTCTTCTGAATATCAGTGAATACAGACCCAGAACCAAGAAATGCTTTTCATATGACAAGCTATTTAATCCCAGAATCATTTTCATGAACCTCCTTTGAACCCTCTCCAGTTTCAGCACATCCTTTCTAAGATAAGGGGTCTAAAAATTATCACAATACTCCACATGAGGCCTCACCAGTGTTTTATAAAGTTTCAATTTTACATCCTTGCTTTTATGTTCTAGTCCTCTTCAAATGAATGGTTAACATTGCCTTTGCCTTCCTCACCACAGATTCAATCTGCAAATTAACTTTTAGGGAATTCTGCACAAGGACTCCCAAATCCCTTTGCACCTCAGTTTTTTGAATTGTCTCTCCATTTAGAAAATAGTCAACACTTCTACCAACATTTATGGCCATACACTTTCAGACACTGTGTTCCATCTGCCATTTCTTTGCCTATTCTCCTAATCTGTCTAAGTCCTTCTGTAGCTTCTCTACTTCCTCAAAACTATCTGCCCCTCCACCTATCTTCATATCAACTGCAAACTTTGCAACAAAGCCATCATTCAATCATTGACATCTAATGTAAAAAGAATCAGTCCCAACCCAGACCTCTGTGAAACACTACTCGTCACCAGCAGCCAACCAGAAAATGGTTGCTTTATTCCCACTCTTTGCCTCCTGCCAATCAGCCACTGCTTTATCCATGCTAGAATCTTTCTTGTAATACCATGGACTCATAGTTTGTTAAGCAGCCTCATGTGCAACACCAAGAACTCAACTTTAAATGATTCTCCTTTGTCTATCTGGTTTGTTATTTCTTCAATGATTCCAACAGGTTTTCCCCTGAGGAAACCATGCTGACTTCACCTATGTTATCATGTGCCTCCTAATACCCTGAGACCTCATCCTTAATAATCAACTCCAACATCTTCCCAACCACTGAGGTCAGACTGACTGGCCTATAGTTTCCTCTCTTCTGCCTCTCTCCCTTCTTGACAAGTGGCATGACATTTGCAATTCTCCAGTCCTCCGGAACCATTCTAGAATCTAGTGATTCTTGCAAGATCATGACTAATGCCTCCACAATCTCTTCAGCCACCTCTTTCAGAACCTTGGAGTGTACACCATCTGGTCCAGGTGACTTATCTGCCTTCAGAACTTTCAGTTTCCCAAGAACCTTCTCTCTAGTTATGTTAATTTCAAACTTCATGACCTCTGATGCCTGGAACTTCCACCATACTGTTAGTGTCCTTCACAGTGAAGACTGATGCAAAATCCTTATTCAGTTTGTTCCCCCATTTCTACCTCTCCAGCATCATTTTCCAGTGGTCCAATATCCACTCATGCCTCCCTTTTACACTTCATGTATCTGCAGAAACTTTTGGTATCCTCATTAATATTATTCACTGGCTTGCTTTTGTATTCCATCTTTATCTTCTAAATGACTTTTTAGTTGCCTTCTGTTGGTTTTTAAAAGCTTTCCAATCCTTTAACGTCCCACTAATTTTTGCTCACTATATGCCCTCTCTTTTGCTTTTATGTTGACTTTGACTTCTCTTGTTAGCCAAGGTTGTGTCATCTTTCCTTTAAAATATTTTTTTTCCTCTTTGGGATTTGTATATCCTTTGCCTTCTGAATTGATTCCAGAAATTCCAACCATTGCTGGTCTGCTGTCATAGTTGTTCTTTTCTCATCAATTCTGGCCAACTCCTATCTCATGCCTCTGTAATTCCCTTTACTCCACTGTAATAGTGATATATTTGACTTTAGTTTCTCCTTCCCAAATTTCATGGTGAATTCAATCATATTATGATCACTTCCCCCCCCCCCACCCCCCAGGGTTCTTGTACCTTAAACTCTCTAATCAATTGTGGTTCATTGCACAACACCCAGTCTAGAATAGTTGGTCCCCTAGTGGCCTCAACCATGAGCTGCTCTAAAAAGCCATCTGATAGGCACTCTAGAAATTCTCCCTTCTGGAATCCAGCACCGACCTGATTTTCCCAGTCTACCTGCATATTGAAGTCCCCAATAACTATTGTAACATTGCCCTTTTGGTGTGCATTTTCTGTTTCCCATTGTAATCTGTAGGCCACATCATTACTGTTTGAGGTCTGGATACAACTCTCATCAGGGTCTTTTTATCCTTGCAGATCCTTAGCTCTATCCACAATGCTTCAACATCTTCTGGCCCCATGTCACCTCTTTCTAATGATTTGATTTCATTTTTTACCATCAGAGCAACACCGCCCTCTCTGCCTTCCTGCTATGTGTATCCTGGACATTAAACTCCCAACTGTAACCTTCCAGCCATGTTTCTGTGATGCCTACAACATCATACCTGCCAATCTGCAACCTTACTGCAAGTTCATCTACCTTATTTCGTATATTGCACATGCATTCAAATGTAACACCTACAGAATGAAGTTCCCTCTACATCGTACAATGGCAGGACAGGAACAGCACAGGTTAGAAGAAACAGGAAGTCTGCAGAATAATTTAAGACAAATTAGAATGGGCAAAGAAGTGGCAGATGGAATACAGTGTAAAGAAGCATACGATCGTACACTTTGGTAGAAGGCATAAAGACGTAGACTATTTTCTAAACAGGCAGCAAATTCAGAAATCAGAGGTGCACAGAGACCTGGGAGTCCTCTTGCAAGATTTCCTAAAGGTTAACCTACAGGTTGACTCAATGGTGAGGAAGGCAAATGCAATGTTAGCATTCATTTCAGGAGGACTAGAATATAAAAGCAATGATGTAATGCTGAGGCTTTTCAAAGTACTGGTCTGACTACATGAACTATTATGAGCAGTTCTGGGGCCCTTAACCAAGAAAGGATGAGCTAGCAGTCCAGGGAAGGCTCATGAGAATGATGCCAGGAATGAAAAGTTTAATGTATGAAGAGCATTTGGTGGCTCTGGTTTAAAAGAATCAGGATGGAAATCTTTTTGAAACATTGAATATTGAAATGGTTAGATAGAGTGGTCATAGCGAAAATGTTTCCATAGTAGGGGAGTCCAGAAATAGAGGACATAGCCTCAGAATACAAGGGAATCCCTTTAGAACAGAGATGAGGAGGAATTTATGTAGTTGGAGGGTGTTGAATCTGTGGGAGGCTAAGTTGTTGGGTATATTTAAAGTGTAGTTTGATAAGTTTGTGATTAATAAGAGCAATAAAAGTTACGGGGTGAAGGCAGGAGAAAGGAGTTGAGAAGGATAATAGATCAGCCAAGATAGAATGGCAGAGAGGACTCGATTTCTGGCCCAATCCTGCTCCTATGTCTTATGGTCATATTGTCTAGCTACAGAGTGGAGCTCCTTGTGCACTATCGCATCTCACATTCCCAGAGTAGGGACAGCACAGGTTAGATGTTGAATAAAGCTGGAAAAAGCATTCTCTAATTATTGAGGACCTCAGAGATCAACAATGCACAAACTTGGGCAGAAGTTGTAAGTCATCATCAGTCAATTAACTTTCTTCTCAAGTTAAACAAGGCAGGTTTAATATCAATGCCTTCAAATCATAGTGAAAATTAATTTTAGATGAGTGCGATTGAATGTCAATAAATCAAGCTATAATTGAACGGATAAAGATGGAGAGTTTAAATGTGCACACGTTCATCAATACATCAAGTAAGATTTAGCCTGGCAACACACAACAGGAGCAGTTAATGTGTCTCAGTGTCACACAAAACACTGGAGGAACTCAGCAGGTCAGGCAGCATCTATGGGAAAGAATAAACGGTCGACATTTCAGGCAGAGACCCTTCTTCAAGACTGAGAAGCAAGGGGTAAGAAGCCCAAATAAAAGAGTGAAGGGGGGTACGGGAAAGAGGCTAGCTGGAAGGTGATAGGTGAAGCCAGGAGTGTGGGAAGGGTTAACTTCTTCCTTCTGTTTGTATCTTTTATTGGACAGTATGGGTTTTCACATGAGGTGTGTGGTACTCCAATTTAACCTTTGCATCTCACACACAATGAGCCGAATGGCTTCTATCTGTTGGCTGTGTGGCACTGAGTCTGTAAAAAACACTTTCATGGAGCTCTGGGTTAGGATAATGCTGAATATTGTTTGAACTTCAAGATGTTCCTGTGCACAGTTTGCTCTCTCATGGGAACTAGCAGAACTTATTTTGAAAAAGAGTTGAAAATTTTATTTTTCTGGGTCTGTTAACTCTGTGTCCACTTTATCAGGTACACCTGCTCATAAATGCAAATATCCAATCTACCAATCATGTAACAGCAACTCAATAGATAAAAGCATGCAGACATGGTCAAGAGATTCGGTTGTTCAGACCAAACATCAGAATGGGGAAGAATTGTGACTTTGACCATAGAATGATTGTTGGTGCCAGGTGGGGTGACTTGAGTATCTCAAAGCCAGCTGATCCTCTGAGATTTTCTTGTACAACAGACTCTAGAGGTTACAGAGAATGGTGTGAAAAATTAAAAAAAAACATACAGTGAGTGGCAGTTCTATGGGCTAAAATGCCTCGTTAATGAGAGAGGTCAGAGGAGAATGCCCAGACTGGTTCAAGCTGACAGGAAGGCGACAGTAACACAGGTTGCAACAGTGGTGTGCAGAAGAACGTCCCTGAATGCACAACACGTTGAACTTTGAAGTGGAAGTACTGCAGCAGAAGATCACAAACATACACTCAATGGTCATTTTACTAGGTACAGGAGGTATCCAATAAAGTGGCTATTTATCCTTCATCTAACATCACCGTAAAACAAGATTGATCGCCTATCTATTACATTGCCATTTGTGGGATCTTTTTGTGTGCACAGTGGGAGCACTCTATGATCTTGATTTTGTCAGGTACCTTCACTCCATCTGAGTCCTAACACCTGAGTCCTCCCACTTTAATCCCACTTCCCATTCCCACACCAGCATGCCTGTCACAGCCACCTCTATGGCCAAACTGAAGTGAGGCATAGATTAGAAGAACAGCACCTCCTACTCTGCTTTGGAAGTATACATCCCGATGTCATGAACGTCACTTTCAGCTCCCTCTTCCACCTTTTCCATTTATCCTCCCTGCCCATCATCCACCCAATCCTCTGGCTGGTTCCCCTCCTCATCTCCTCTCCCTTCATTCCAGAGTCCTCTCCAATCAGATCCCATCACCACTCTTTTGTCACTTCTGCCTATCACCTCCCAGCTTCTTGTATCGTTCCCACTCTCCTCCTCCCTCCTTCCTACTTGTGCCACGCCCCCCACCATCTCCTGGATGCACGTACTACTCGCTCTTTGCTCCAACCCTTCCCCCATCTTTTTATACAAGCTATCTCCCCATGCAATCCAGTTGAAGGGCCTCAATTGGAAACATCACCTGTCTATTTCCCTCCATAGATGCTGTCTGAGGTCTTTCAGCATTTTGAGAGTCTTGCTCCAGATTCCCAGCATCTGCAGAATCTCTTGTGCATCTGTTTTTGTTCACCATTATTCTGATGAAACTGCTTCCATTCTTTCTGAATAAGTAGGCAGGAAAAGGGGAAATATTGAGTTTGTTGCGTTCCACCAGCATTTTGTGTGTGCTGCTTGAAATATTGAGTTGTTCAGGTCTTGGACACAGCAAAGATAATGAAACAGCAGTTTTCCCAGACAGGGCGGTGTACGTTCTGAAGAACCTGCAGGAGTCAGTGGTCTCCACACAAGCTGCCTTTGCTCATCTTGCAGGTAGTGGTTGCTGCTTCAGGAAGAGTGACTGGAACAATTTAGAAAACCGCAGCAATACAATTCATAGAGAAGCAATGGCAGGGGGATTGGAAAAATGAATTAAAGGGAAGGGATTTTTTTTCTAGTCGCCCACTTGTTAAAAAGGTCTCAGACTGTTATTCTTTAAATCGTAGAGATATTGTGAAATTAACAAGACTTAGGTTGGGGCATTGTGGGCTAAACTATCACTTAAAGGTAATAGGAAGATATCCAACTAGATTATGTGACTGTGGTAGTCCAGAGACAGTTCAGCATATTTTGCTGAGTTGTAATCGATATAAAATTGAGAGAAGCATATTGTTCAAGAGGCTGTCTGACTTAAATGTATTTTGTTTCTCTGTTAAATCTTTGTTTGGCCACTAAGAGAACCACCATCTGATTGAAAAGCTTATTATTCTGTTTCTACATGCGACTAGCGTATACTCAAGAATTCGAGTTTCTTGAAACTCTGTAAATAATTATACATCCTGCGGAAGGCAGTAATACGCCTAGATGCGTCTAAACTGCTGGAAATGGAAGAAGAAGAAGAATACAATCCACAGATGGTACACAGCAGCCTACACAACTATCGTAACTCTTGTTGGTCATTGGTTACCATATTTACGTCCTGTGAACTTTGGTGGGAAATGGGAGGAAACTGGTGCAGGTAGATGGTGTTTCTGAGTTGTAGACATACAGCATAGAATACCACAGCACAGTACAGACCCTTCAGCCCACAATATTGTGCCAACCTTATAAACTACTCTGAAATCAACCTTACCCCTCCCTCTTACATTGTCCTCCAATATTTCTATCATCTATGTGTCTATCTGAGTCTCTTAAATGGCCCTGATGTATCTGCCTGTACCACCACCCCTGTCAGCACATTTCATGCACCCACCACTTCTTGTGTTAAAACAACTTACCTCCGACAACACCCCTCTCCCCCCATATTTTCCTCCAGTCACTTTAAAATTATGCCCATTCACGTTAGACACTTCCACGGTTGGACATGGACTAGATGGGCCAGAGGTCCTGTTTCTGTGCTGAACTTTTCTATGAACCCCTCTACAGGGTGCCACCATAGCTTTGCAGTTAACAAACACTACAACAACTCGGGCGTCGGGGTTCAGTTCTGGCCTCCCTGGAAACAAGCTGGTACATTCCTTCCTGTGCGCATGTGCTCCTTCCAGCTGCCCCCATTTCCTCTCGCAGTCCAGAGGCGTACTAGTTAATAGGTTAATTAGTCATTGTAAGTCGTCCCATGGTTAGGCTAGGGTCAGATCAATAGGCAGCCGGGTGACACAGCTTGAAGGGCCTGTTCTGCGGGTATCTCCAAATAATTAAAATAAAATAAAAATCAAGTCCCCCTTCATCCTTCTTCACTCCAAAGAGAGAAGCTGTAGATCACTCAAACTATCTTCATAGGACATGTTCTCTAATTCAGGCAGCATCCTCTTCTACACCCTCTCTAAACCCTTCTTTAGATTCCCCTACCCTTTTACAGGAACCTTTTCTAGGCCCCTCCTGATGCCCCTCAGACTTCTACACTCCAGAGAAATCTTGCTCTGATTATCAAATGAGCAGACATCATCACCAGGCACGGAGTTGGTTTTAACAATTTCTGCTCCGGGAGTCATGTATCTCTGAAAGTTTCTCCCCCAAACAGTTGTGGAGACTAGTTTAATCGAAGAATTTAAAGTCGATTTAGATAATATTTTGAAAGGTCAGGGGTTAAGAGCGATAGAAATCCGGCACAGAAAAAGAATCGGGGACTTAAATACTGAATGGCAGAAAATGCTTGCGGCCTACTCATGCTATTTTCATGAGTTTTTTGTGTGGATGAGATTAACCTCTTGGATGTGCCTCTGGTACATCAGTGTCCCCCTCTGCACTTTGGGGACTCCCTCCACTGTCTCAGTTGCCTCCATGAACAGAAGTAATTGGGATTTACACATCAGAGCAGGTTGCAGAGGTTGTTCCTGTCACTGACTCACTGGCTGGGGCTGATATTAGGCTGCGTAACATACAGCTCCGGTCCACTGCTTCTTGTCTGCAAGCGTATGAATCACAATGGGGAATATTTCCAGAGATGTGCTATAAATAACCTGCTGAAAAGTCCCCTGCGTTCCAACATTGACTCCCACCACACTTCCATTCTGAAGGACTAATTATCAGGGACTTCAAAGGAGCAGTCTGACATTCAGGCTGAAGATGAGGACGTGAATGGGCTTTAATACAATAGTCTCTTTCATAATTATTTATAGTATCTTTCAATAGGATGACAATATCTTCAATATGAAGCTGAATCTCAAGGTTGTATATGGTTTGCATACTTTGGTAGTTTGAACTTTGACCACTGAATGTTGTGATACACATTTCATTCATTATCACCTAAACCAGTTTGCAAAGCAGATGTCCATTCCATCTGTGGTTGGCAGGAGGAGTTGTTGATGAGACAGTGTGGAGGGAGCTTCACCCTGTATCTAACCCATGCTGTCCCCGTCCTGGGAGTGTGTGATGGGTCAGTGTAGAGGGAGCTTCACTCTGTATCTAACCCGTGCTGTCCCTGTCCTGGGAGTGTGTGATGGGACGGTGTAGAGGGAGATTCACTCTGTATCTAACCTGTGCTGTCCCTGTCCTGGGAGTGTGTGATGGGACAGTGTAGAGGGAGCTTCACTCTGTATCTAACCCGTGCTGTCCCTGTCCTGGGAGTGTGTGATGGGACAGTGTAGAGGGAGCTTCACTCTGTATCTAACCCATGCTGTCCCCATCCTGGGAGTGTGTGATGGGTCAGTGTAGAGGGAGATTCACTCTATCTAGCCTGTGCTGTCCCTGTCCTGGGAGTGTGTGATGGGACAGTGTAGAGGGAGCTTCACTCTGTATCTAACCCGTGCTGTCCCTGTCCTGGGAGTGTGTGATGGGACAGTGTAGAGGGAGCTTCACTCTGTATCTAACCCATGCTGTCCTTGTCCTGGGAGTGTGTGATGGGACAGTGTAGAGGGAGCTTCACTCTATGTCCCTACCCTGGGAGGGTGAATATAGAAGGCAATTTGTTCCTTATCTAACCTGCAACAATGTGCACTGGTAAGTTAATATGTTATTTTTGCCTCGTCACTGCCTCTCAAGGATTCAGAAATTGTCGCCCTTTGAGAGACATCTCAGATTTGTGAGCCGTCCCTTGCAGGCTGCCCTTTTCACTGAAAGTTGCTGGATGCTGGAACCTGTGAGCTTTCTACAGATAAATAATGCACAGGTCTATTTCCATCCTGTGTAGGAACAATCACTGATAAATATCAGATCATTCTCTGGAAGTCCCAGGCAATGGGCAAGATGATTCAATAATTAATTGATTCCAGGACCTTTCAGTGACCTCCTTGTCCTCCAGGCACTTGAATCCCACCAGCAATCTGGCATCAGTGTGGGACTCATTTGGCGATGTCATAACTGGTGCTCATTCCCAGAGACCTTGACTCTGGTGCCTGATCTTGGTTTACTGGTTTGAATGCTGATGAATAGATTCCAGAGGATATCATGACGCAGCCTGCCTCCTTCAGAACGTTGACAGGAGGTAAAAGAAGGTTCACTCACGCGGCATCTCGCAAGCAGAGATTTGGTGATTCGGTGGCGTCACAGTTAGCGTAACACCACTTCAGCACCAGTACATCTCCCGCCGCTGTCTGCAAGGAGTTTGCATCTTCTTGCCGTGACAGTGTGAGTTGTTTCTGGTGGGTGCTGCAGTTTCGTCCCCCATTCCAAAGTTGTACGGGTTACTAGGTTAATCGGTCACGTGTGTAATTGGTCAGTGCAGGCTCGTTGGGCCTGTTACTGTTATGTAACCTGGGGATATGTGTCTGCTTAGTTTGTTCTTTAGCAAGGCCCACTAATGGGGTAGTGGTGTAATGGCATTCGTGTATTTCTTACGTATAACCCATAATGAGTTATGTAAACAATATATTTGCAATATTACTCAAATCCTGCGGAGCATCAAGAAAGCTCACCTCTGCCCCAGGATGCTGTTGGACTTTTACCGCTCGACCATTGAGATCATACTCACCAACTGCATCTCAGTGTGGTACGGCAATTGCCCCGTATCGGACCGTAAAGCACTCCAGCAGGTGGTGAAAGCTGCCCAGCGGATTATCGGCACCCAATTGCCCACCATTGAGAACATCTACCATAAATGCTGCCTGGGCAGGGCGAAAAGCATTATCGAGGATGCATCTCAACCTAACCATGGACTTTTTACTCTCCTCCCATCCGGTAGGTGCTACAGGAGCCTCCGCTCCCACACCAGCAGGCACAGGAAGAGCTTCTTCCCTGAGGCTGTGACCCTGCTGAACCTCACATCACAACGCTAAGCAGTATTGCACCCATATTGTACTGTCTCCGTACTTTTATATTTGTGTGCTGTAGCACTTTTTATTTGCAGTTATTTTGTAAATAACACTATTCTTTGCATTTCTGGTTAGATGCTAACTACATTTCATTGGCTTTGTATCTGTACTCGGCACAATGACAATAAAGTTGAATCTAATCTAATCTAATACTGAACACACTACAGATAGTCTGCTGTACATCTAAATATAAATAGACAATGAACCAGGTTTCATTCCTCTGTCGCATAAACTGCTTCCTAATCTGTAATGATCTCGCCTTGATTTCAATTAACATTCAGACCGACCCTCCCCATCACAGTACTTGACCTATGCCACCTTCTCTCAGCTGCCGTCGGGCAGGAGGTTCAGAAGCCTGAAGTTCCACACCACAAGGCTCCTTCCCTTCAACTATTTGGTTCTGGAGCCAACCAGCACAACCCTAATCATTACTAGCAACACTAGCATGTCCTCAGATTGTGTTGGCCATTAACACAAATGACGCATTTCACTCTATGTGTCAATATACAATTGATTAATAATAAATAAATTTAAATCTAAACAAGCAGGACAAAATGAAATATAAACTAGTCCAGGGCTTAATATCGTCAGATGCTATTAAAATAGAGGAGACCATGAGGCCTATGTAATGTGTGCTAGCTCCCATCAACCCAAGCCATCCTGCACTTTCTCACATCTCCATTACTTCTCTTTTGATTCTGTGGCCACCCACACCCATAGAGGGGCAACTTGAAGTGGGTATTTAACTGGAGCACCCAGGGGAAAACACATCAGTCACGGGGAAAGCAAAATTAACGCAGTCAGCACCAGAGGTCAGGAACAAAGCTGGGGGTGAGTTGGTTCATTGTTCGCATGGGAGTAATTGGCTGACACGGGCTGAGTGGAAGGGCCTGTTACTGTGTTGTACTCCAAATAATAAAAATAAAAATCAGAACTATCTGACAATGCATTCCCTGGACTGTTAGCATGATGCCACTTTAACAAAATGCTGATTGTGTTGCCATTTGGTAAACTACCCTCTACATCTGGGACCAAGGGATGTCTTAGGAAAGACAAAAACCCTGGGTAGGTAAGGAAAATAAGTTTGTGAATTTCCTCCTCAGACCCATTAGCCTGTCCATGAGATCACACTGACTGTGATTTCTGTCACGCACTGACCTCCTCTACAAAGTGATCCGATCTCCTACTGGAAACCAGAGCGGCGTTGCAGTCGTGCAATGCTGTTACAGCTCAGGGAATCGGAGTTCAGAGTTCAATTTTGCCGTTGTCCGTAAGGAGTTTATATGTCCTCCCCCTGACCAGATGGGGTTCCTCCAGATGCTCTGGTTTCCTCCCACACTCCAAACACGTACTGGGCTGGTGGGTTAAATTGGCTGGGCAGCGCAATTCTTTGGAAGAAAGAAGCCCATGAGTTGAGGATCACTTCAGAAAAAGGCAAGGTATCCCAGAAGCCACAATCCTTTTCTCTTTTCACTGTACCTCAGTACATGTGACAATGATGAAGGAGTAACAATTTACAGTGCCCATGACCCGGGTTCAATTCCTGCCACTGCCAGTATGGTTTTACACTTACCCGCGACGCTGTGGTTTCCTCCACCATTCTAAAGACGTGTAGGTTAGGGTAGTAAATCAAAGGCATGCGATGTTGGTGCCAGAAACATGGTAATACTTGCAGGCTGTCCCCAGCACAACCCTACCACTGTGCTGGTCGTTGATGCAGATGATGCTTTTCATTCTACAAGTAACAAATAAAAGCTCATCTTCAAACCAATTCCAATTCCAATTCCTTCAGAGAAGAAACCTCCTCTTGACATCTGTCATTGCATCCCAGGCATGAAGTGTGAACCCCTGACCTTCCTGACCTGCTCAGATGGTACAATGTGTCGTTACAAATGGAACTCGAGATATAGTCCCAAGAGACGAAATCTTGATTTCAGAAATGAAGAGAGTTTGCGTCGCCAGGGACTGTGCTTGCCGGAATTCAGAAGAATGAGAGGAGATCTCATAGAAACATATAAAATTATGAAAGGGATAGTTAAGATAGAGGCAGTAAAGTTGTTTCCACCAACATTTGAGACTAGGACTAGGGGATATAGCCTCAAGATTTGGGGGAGTGGATTTAGGACGGAGATGAGGAGGAACTGCTTTTCCCAGAGAGTGGTGAACCTGTGGAATTATTGCCCAGTGAATCAGTGGAGGCTATGTCAGTAAATATATTTAAGACAAGTTTGGATAGATTTCTCCATAGTAGGGGAATTGAGGGTTATGGGGAGAAGGCAGGTAGGTGGAGATGAGTCCATGGCCAGATCAACCATGATCTTACTGAATGGCGGAGCAGGCTCAACGGGCCAGATGGTCTACTCCTGCTCCTATTTCTTATGTTCTTAAATAAGGGGTAGGAATGAGATGAAGAGAACTTCCTTCACTCAAAGGATGATGAATCACTGGAATTCTCTACCCCATGGAGGCTCAGTCACAGAGTACATTCAAAACAGATGTCAGTGAACATGGAAATCATGATGGAAATTGGCTTGCATGTAGAAGACTGGTCGTGGTGTTGATGAATAGTGGGGAAGACTTTAATGGCCTATATTCACTCCTATTTATAATGTAAACTCAGTTTGTCTCATCATGATCCTATGAAGGTGGTTAAAATATGTTTGATGGCTTTCATCAGTTGTGGGATGGAGTTCAAGAGCCATGAGGCAATGTTGCAGCTCTGTAACACCCTGGTTAAATCACTCTTGGAGTATTTGTGTTTTCTTCTGGTTGCCTCATTATAGGAAGGATGTGGAGGCTTTGGAAAGGGTGCAGAGGAGGTTTACCAGGATGCCGTCTGGATTAGGGGACACGTCTTATATGGCAAAGTTGAGCAAGCTTTGGAGCAAAGTAGGATGATAGGCAACTTGATAGTGATGCATGAGATTATGATAGGCATAGGTAGAATAGAGAACCAGTGCCTTTTTCCCCAGGGCTAATACCAGAAGACATCCTTTGCATGTGACAGGAGGAAAGTTTAGAACATAGAACCCTGTCAAATGTCTTACTAAAATCCATATATGTCATATTGTTCACTCTGCTTTCATCATAGAGTGATCCTACGACAAGCATTTCCCTTCTCTCCCCCATGTAACCCATGTCTTCTCTGTCAGTCCAAGTATAGACCATACAACATAGAACACTACAGCCCAGTACAGGCCCTTCGGCCCACAATGTTGTGTTGCCCATTTAATCTACTGTACAATCAATTTACACCTTCTCTCCCACATAGCCCTCCAATTGACTTTCATCAATGTGCCCATCTAAGAGTTTCTTTAAATGTTCCTCACGTCTCTGCCTCTGCCACCACCCCTGGGAGGGCATTCCACGCACCCACCGCTCTCTGTGTGGAAAAAAAACTTACTTCTGAAATCCCCACTATTCTTTCCTCCAATCATCTTACAATTATTAGATATTTTTCTGGGAAAAGGGTCTCTGGCTATCCATTCGATTTATGCCTCTTATCACCTTGTACCTACCTTGGTGGGAGGCCAGAAGTAAGTTTTTTGCAAAGGGAGAGGTGGGTGCACCGCCAGAGGTGGTAGTAGAGGCAGACAGACACGTGGATGATAGAGTCTCATGTAGGAGGGAAGGGTTATATTGATCATGGAGTAGGTTGGAAAGTAATGAGCTGAAAGGCCTGTACTGTTCTAAGTTCTAAGATGTTATGATCCTTAGGAAAACAGCCCTCTGATCCTATGCATTTCAAGTTTATTGACATTCAACCATACACATGTATGCAGCTAAATGAATTATTGTTCCTCTGAGGCCAAGGTGTAAAATACAGTACATATAGCACACACAGCAGATATAGTTACAGAACAGTCACAGAATAATATCCCTGAGTGACAAGGCCTGAAGATTCACAGGTTGACATAAAGTGTGAGGATTGTGCATATTTCCAACTTTATGAGTCTGGTTGGGTTGCCAAGGGAATTGAAATCTGGGAATTAACCCTGTTGCATCACAAAGGGAGAATTGTTCCCGTTTATCACTGAAGACCAAGCCCTCTTGGTCCACGCTTCCAGTTTTACAGCTCGGAAACTTTGTGAACCTGCCTTTATCCTCCTCCCTGCCTGCCCAAGCCACGTGTCTCACCAGAAAAAGCTGGGCTTGGAGGCATTTGGCTTGGGAACCAGGTGGTTGTCAGGGGGTAGACAAATGGTGTAATGGACAGCTCAGATGTATCATGTGTGGCTGGGACAAACGTGTTTACAAATGACTTAGATAATGGGACAATGTTGCTGGTGGCAATAAGACAGATGACACCCTAAACTGCGTCGGTGTACAATATAAATTACTTGGATAGATAAAGCCCAAACTAAATTGTTGGAGAAGTTTCTAAAAATCTTAGCCGTGTCAGAAACAAGACAGCCTAAATATGGTAGAGAATTTCTTTCTTCAATTGTAAATGTTATAAGTATATTATTTTCTGCAGATGTGGCTAGATTAATTTACATAAGTATGTTTTTATATTTTTATACTATTTAAAATGCCATTAAAGCATTGCTATGTAGTGTTTTACATTAAGAGCTGTTTTTTCTATCAGTATGTACCTGTATTCTTTGGTGTAAAGTGCTTTATTGCTGTTTTCCACCAATTGGTCTGGTTTACTGGGAGTGCTGTGCAAACAGATGAATCTGATACCTAGGATTGTCTGGACAGAGAGAGAGAACTGTGATTGGTGGGCACAGGAGGAGGCCTGGTATTTGCTGGGGGACTGGGAAGAGTCAGGCAGGGGTTTCCTAGGATTGGCTGAACAGAGTGGATGCAGAGGCTTGGATTGGCTGGGCAAAATTGAGGGGACTGGGACTGGCTAGCAGAGGGGTGTCTATTGGCTGAGCAGACTGAAGTGGGGTCTGGGATAAGCAGGGTAAGAGGGTCTCTGAAATTGACTGGGCAGCTGGAGGGATCCTTGGGATTGGCTGGACAGGGGGGTGGGGTGGGGTTCCTGGGATTGGTTGGTCAGAGGAGAGGGCTGTGATTGGTGAGGCAGAAGGTAGCCCTGGGATTGACTCTGTTGACCCGTAATGAAGGAGTGGGTCACACAACCTAACCGATTGCAGAGGAGGTTTGTTACTATTGGGACCTGCAGGTTAGGTGGGATGCAGCAAACCAAAAAGCAAGGCAGAGCACTATTGATAAAACATCCTGGTGAGGCTCACCAGCAACTCTGGGCCAAAGGCACCTGTACCTATGTCAGCTGCTCAGGTAGCAGAAAGCAGATCCTAGGAGTTGTCAAGGAGAGCAAGGGTGAAGGATGAAGCGGTGGTGTGATACAAAGAGGGGCAGGAGAGAGATGAGAGGAAGAGGTCAAGGTAAGTAATTCTCCTAGCAGCTTGCTATCTTCATAATGCCATATGAATATGGTCCTTTCTGTATAAAGCAATGTTCAAAGTAACACACACAAAATGCTGGAGGAACTCAGCAGGCCAGGCAGCATCTACAGAAAAGAGTAAACTGTCAACATTTGGGTCGAACCCCTTAAAGTCCATAAGAATTTATTTTCTTGGTACGACTCAGTACATCACCATATACAACCCTGAGATTCATTTTCTTCAAGGCATGCTCAATAAATCCATATTATAATAGTAACTATAATGTAATCAGTGAAAGATCCCACCAACTTGGGCGTTCAACCAATGTGCAAAAGACGACGAACTGTGCAGATACAAAAATAAATAATAATAATAAACTGACAATAGATATTGAGAACATGAGATGAAGAGTCCTTGAAAGTGAATCCATAGGTTGTGGGAGCAGTTCAGTGATGGAGTGAGTGAAGTTAACCCCTTTGGTTCAAGAGCCTGGTGATTGAGGGGTGATAACTGCTCCTAATCCTGGTGGTGTGAGTCCTGAGGCTCCTGTATCTTCTTCCTGATGGCAGCAGTGAGAAAAGGGCATGGCCTGGGTGGTGGGGGTCCATGCTGCTTTCTTGTGCTAGTGGTTCATGTAGATGTGCTCAATGGTGAGGAGGGTTTACCCGTGATGACCCATATCTGCTACTTTTTGTAGGATTTTCCATTCAAAGGCATTGCTCTTTCCATAGCAGGCCATGATGCAACCAGTCAATATATTCACCAACACACATCTATAGAAGTTTGTCAAAGTTTTAGATGTCATGCCGAATCCTAAGGAAGTAGAGGCGCTACTGTGTTCTCTTCATAATTGCATGAGCATACTGGGGTCAGGACAAGTCCTCCAAAATAATAATACAAAGGAATTCTAAAAAGTTGCTGACCCTCTCCACCTCTGATCCTTTGACGAGGACTGGCTCACGGACCTCTGGTTTCCACCTCATGAAGTCAATAATCAGCTCAAGAATGAAGATTGCCTTAAGGACCCTTGCCACTCAGGACATGCCCTCTGCTCATTACTACCATCAGGGAGGAGGTACGGGAGTCCAAAGACCCACACTCAACATATTAGAAAGAGCCACTTGCCCTCTATCAACTGATTTCTGAATGAATAAACTCTTTCCAGGTTTCCAGCCGGGAACAGGTACCGAGAGGAGTTTATTTGCCATAAAAGCTGGAAAAGCTTTAGATCCTTTTTCAGATTTCTGAACAGTCCATGAACACTACCTCACTATTCCTCTTTTACACTGTTTATTTATTTTGTTTCTTATTGTAATCATAGTAATTTTTTATGTCTTGCACTCTACTGTTGCCACAAAACAAAATATTCACCATACATCTCAGTGAAAATAATCCTGATTCTGAGTCTAATTCGGAATGGACTGATCCCAGTATTTGCACTTGCACCCTATCAAGTTTCAGCTCCCATTCACTCAGCTCTTTCCCCCACCTGCTCAGCAGATCTCGGCAGGCAGCACTGTGGCGTAGTGGTTAGCTCAACGCTTAACGATACCAGGGACACGGGTTCAGTTCCCACTGCTGCCTCTAAGGAGTTTGTATGTTTCCCCTGTGTCTGTGTGGGTTTCCTCTGGGTGCTCCAGTTTCCTCCCACAGTGCAAAGATGCACCGGTTGCTACGTTCAAAGACATCCTGGCTGGTAGTGTTAATCGATTATTGTAAGTTGTCCCTTGATTAATCGAGGGTTAAACTGGGGACTGCTGGCCAGCACAGAGCGGAAAGACTAGAAGGGCCTGTTCAAAGCTGCATCTCAGTAGATTAATTAATTAATTAAAATCTCAGCTCTGAAGTCCAAATGAGTGAAAGGTTGTCCAGGTTATGACATTCACTTCAAGTTATTCTCTTCACTGAGACGGTGCTCAGGCTCTGTATATTGCTGTCTAAAGCTTTAAAATTTCAAAGAAAGGTCATAGATTACCCAGAAGGTTGAGAAATAGTAAATAGCTTATTGATTTACCGGGAATGATAATTACAACTCAGTAAATGAAATTACTCAGCAGAGGGTGCCAACACTCTTGTCAACAGTGGCTGTCTGCACATTTTCTCTCTCTTTTTCCTCACATTCCTTTAGACAGTTCAATCAGAAATCTGTGCTATCACCGTGTCTTCTCCAGTTGAGTAAGACATCTAGCCTATCATCCGTTCACTCTGAGTCACTTGTTCGTGCTCTGTCACACTGTCCTCTCATTCTCTATACCTCTAAGTACTGTCTCTCTCAATAGGTGGACCAAATCCTTGGCATCCTTCATGAACTTGACTAAACCTTCCCACAGAGCTGTCCACTGGGAGATGATTGAGGCTTATTTGTTGAACTTCCATGTGTTTAATCTTCAACACAGAGGATAAACTTAGTGAAATATGAAGAAGACCTCCCAAACTCCTAACCCTGTTCGGGAAGCCACTGCTTCACATGGGCAGGATGAACTTTCTCCAAGGCAGCTTGGTAGTCAAGAAAAATTTACCTTGGCCTCTTCCTTCCAGAACAAGCAACTTATCAATCTGCCTTCAAGACACTTCAAATCCATTTTCTAAATAAATCCACATTTTGGGTGTCACTATCCACAAGCTGTTGGCCTGTCAAACTTCCATGTGTCACCTAACAACACAGAAGGAAAACATGATCAAAAAGAAAGAGGAACTCAATGGATCGGGCAGTATCTGTGAAGGGAAATAGATAGTCAACATTTCAAGATTCAAATTTATCAGAATCAGATTTATTATCACTGACATATGAAATTTGTTATCTTGAGGCAGCAGCACAGTGCAATACATAAAGTATATTATAAATTCTAGTAAGAAATATATAAAAATATTAAATAAATGACTTATCACATGTACATTGAAACGTACAGTGAAATGGTTTGTTTGTGTTAACAACCAGCACAACCAGCGTGTGCTGGGGTCAGCCCACAAGTGTTGCCATACATTCTGTAGTGTGCCCACCACGCTCGGCAGAACGACACAGAACACAACAAAGTGGAACACAGCAAGCAACGAAACAACAACAGCAAAACAAGCTTCCTTCCAGGAGGATCACAACCTCGTTGAAGGGTTTGTTGGCTGGAGTCAGGGCCTTGTGCTTTGGCTCTTGGGAGGGTCACCCATGCTAAACAGGTCAAAGGGTAGAGGCCAGACTAAGAGTCCATTGGTCCTCAGAGGTTCAGCTCAAGGCTGACAACTGTGACTGGATAAAAACAATCTTACAGAAATAGCAATGAAGAATCCTTCTGTATCTCTGCGCAACAGTACGGAGATGGAGGAGCTTTGTTGCTGCCCTAAACACCAGCTGTGTAACAGGCAGTAAGTAAAACAAGCCCCATTCTTCCCTCCCACCCACCCACACAGTCTTCCAGCCCCAGCATAGGCCGTCTTCAGTCTCTGGCCTCCAGCGGACTCAGACTCGGGCTCGCAGACGGTGGGCTTTGACCTCCCCAGCGGGCTTGCAGAGATTCGCAGACTCTGGTTTGTGGTTGAGGTCCATCATCTTGACCCTTCACAACACGAAACAGGCACTGTTCATCCCCCACCCCACCACAGATGCTGACTGACCCGCTGAGTTCCTCCTGCTCTGTTGTTGATCCAGAATGCAGCATCTGCAGTCCCTTGTGCCTCCTTGGTTAGAAACAGCATTATCATGCCCACACTGAGCCTCTTGGCCTCTTCTTCCCTCCGATCTAAATATCCCTTAAGAGCCAGCTCTTTGACAGTCTTCAATATCCAAGGCACCCAAGCTTACTGAAGCATTTTGCATGACCTCAGGATGTGTCAAAGCCCTTAGCGGTCACTGAAATACATTTCACAGAACAGTCCCTGTTGTAGGCAAGGCAAAGCAAATTTATACATCACTTATCCCCATAAAATCGGTAAGACTATCCCCCAGAAAAATGGGTGTCATAACTAGGCTCAATAATGGAGCTCGCTCTTAATACAATAATCTATAATTGTCAATAATTCAGTATATACTGTTCAACCAGAAGACTAATAATGGTTTTGTCTTTAACAGAAGGTTTGATAATAAGACTAGAAATATAAAAGCAAGGATGCTATGCTGAGGCTTTACCAGGCATTGATTGGACCACAACTGGAGTATCGTGAGCAGTTTTGGGCCCCGTGTCTAAGGATGTGCTGACATTGGAGAGGGTCCAAAGGAGGTTCACGATAATTAATCTGGGAATGAAAGGGTTAACACATGAGGGGCATTTGATGGCTTTGGGCCAGTACTCACTGGAGATGAAACATAGCGAATACAGAGGCATGTCCTCAGAACAGAAGGACGTTCCTTTAGAACAGAGACGAGGAGGAATTTCTTTAACCAGAAGGTGGTGAATCTGTGGATTTCTTTGCCACAGACAGCTCTGGAGGCCTAGTCGTTGTGTATACTCAAAGCGGAGGTTGATAGATTCTTGATTAGTAGACAATAGACAGTAGGTGCAGGAGTAGGCCATTCGGCCCTTCCAGCCAGCACCGCCATTCACTGTGATCATGGCTGATCATACACAATCAGTACCCCGTTCCTGCCCTCTCCCCATATCCCTTGACCCCACTATCTATAAGAGCTCTATCTAACTCTCTCTTGAATGCATCCAGAGACATGGCCTCCACTGCCTTCTGGGGCAGAGCATTCCACATATCCACCACTCTCTGGGTGAAAAAGTTTTTCTGCGTCTCAGTTCTAAATGGCCTACTCCTTATTCTTAAACTGTGGCCTCTAGTTCTGGACTCACCCATCAGCGGGAACATGCTTCCTGCCTCCAGTGAGTCCAATCACTTAATAATCTTATATGTTTCAATCTATATGTTTCAATAGTAAGGGCATCAAAGGTTAATAGGAGGAGGCAAGAGAATGGGACCGATAATGGAATGAATAGCCTCAGTCAGCTCCTATGCATTATGGTCTTATGACACCTATTTAATAGTGGGATCAGAGCACAAGATTTCTCTTTAACTGGAGGTCTGAAGCTAAAACGTTTAGACAGGAGGCCTGATACAACACGTCTGGATATCATGCTGAAAGGCATCAATGAACTGCATTTACTTACACTGTAGCCACCAGAAAATATAATGGAATTAGCAGTAATGTGGAGAAAGAGGAAAACAATAAGTGGGGTTGGAGACGCAGTGTCTGTTTAAATATCCCTGGGCGACAGTATGTTCATCCAAAAGTCTGCGGATACCTTCACTAGCTACGCTTGGGTAGAGACAGAAGATATTTAATGTGAAGGTGACTTGCATAAAATTCAATGCAGGAGAAGCAAGTTTTGTGTCCTTTCAGTGTCAGTCAGGGTAATGAAGGTGAAAATGGGAAAAATCGCAGATGGTGGAAGCCTGAAGTGGAAAGAGAAAATGCTAAAAATAATTTTTAAAAAATACTTAGCATGTCAGGCAGCATCTGTGGAGAGAGGAACAGTTTAATGTTTTAAGCTGTTGCCTCATTGTCAGAACCAGAAAAGGGGAAATGACCTAGTCTCCAGCTGCAGGGAGGGAATGGAGTGGGCAAAGGAAACTTCTCTGAAGAATTGGGTGTTGTCCTGGGGACAACACCCCTAAGTAATGTCATCTTGTTCATGGGATAATAAATGGCCCCTTTAACCCCTCAAGCAGATAGCCTAATTTACAGATTATCCCCATAGCCATCCTGGTGTTGCCCTACCCATCCTTTTCCGCACCTTTTCTGCAACATAAAGCTAACTTGATTCCTTCTTTCTGAATTCTGACAGTCTTTATCCTGAAACGTTAATGCCATCTCTCTTGCCACTTTAGCTTCTTGACCAACAGTATAGAATGTTCCTTACTCTAATAAACCATGAAATTACAGAGCTCTGTTTGTAAAGTACCCATTGAATGTCCATTAATAAAGATGGAAACAACATTCTTCACCATGTCCTACTGATTACAGAAGATAGTCCTAGCCATTGAGGTAAATTTTAAAGTGTGTTTTCTGTCATATCATAGGAGCAGCAATACTGCTCCCAACAAGCTGTATCCCTAAAATGTACCCAGCTTGCCTGGAGACACCAGAGACTGCAGACGCTGGGATGTGGAGCAATAGAAAAGGTGTTGGAGGATCTCAGTGGGTCAGGCAGCATCTCTGAAGGTTTTGGTTCAAATCATTGATGGTCCATTTCCATTCCAATACCTGACCTTCTGAATTCCTCCAGCATCTTCTGGGCTGCACCACTTAATCTCCTTTGGTAATGTTGCTGGAGAAAATTAATAGCAGCAAACATGTCCATGGCATAAAAAGGATTGTGAACCCCTGGCCTAATGTATTTGCCTCTACCACCAGTCCTGCCAGTGTGTTCCATGCAATCACCACAGTCAGTATAACAAAACTACATCTGGCATCCCCTTAAGCTTTCCTCCAAACACCTTAAAGTCATGACCACTTAGTAAAATTAGCTGTTTCCACCCTGGGAAAAAGTCTCTGGCTGTCCACTCTTTCTATGCCTTTTATAATCTTATACACCTCTATCAAGTCACCTCACATCCTCCTTCCCTCCAAAGGGAAACGCCATAGTTCGCTCACCTTATCCCCATGAGACATGCACTCTAATCCAGACAGCGTCCTGGTAAATCTCCTCTGAACCCTCTCTGAAGTCCCCACATCCGATAATGAGATGACCAGAATGGAACACAATATTCCAAGTGTGGTCTAACCAGGGTTTTATAGAGCTGGAACATCAGCTCACGATTCTTGAACTTAATCCCTCGACTAAAGAAGGTAAACTCTCCATGCGTCTTCATTAGTGTGGATGTTATTGAGTAGGTAGCTGTGGGTTGAAATCCCATGCCAGACACTTGAGGACAAAGATCTTGTACTGCAGGGAATAGAGCAGCAAACTTATGCACAGCATGGTTCCTCAAACCACAATGTGCTACTGACCAACCACTTGGTCCCTAAATAAATTTTACTGAGGAAGTTACATTAGGAAATCCCATGATAATAGTTCCTTGCTTTTCAAAAGCAGTGATGAGCTCTGCATCAACAGATGTGTAGCACTGAGGTTAAGATGTCCTTCCCTTTTCTTAGGGTTGTTGCCAGAACTGGAGGGCTTGAGTTATGAGGAGACACCGGGTAGACTGGCACAGTTGTCCCCGGGGTGAAGGAGGCTGACGGTGAACTTGTAGAATCACAAGGGACATAAATAAGGTGGATAGATGGACACACACAAAATGCTCAAGGAACTCAGCAGGTCAGGCAGCATCTATAGAGGAGATTATAGAGGAGTCAACGTTTCTGAGACATCAACTGTTCATTCCCTCCATTGACGCTGTCTGACCTGCTGAATTCCTCCAGTATTTTGTGGGTGTCGATCAAAGTCAGGTTTACTATCACCGGCATGGGTCGTGAAATTTGTTAACCCAGCAACAGCAGTTCAATGCAATACATGATATTATAGAAAAAATATAAATAAGTAAATCAATTAAAGTGTGTTTGTGTATATATTGAATAGATTAAAAATAGTGCAAAAACAGAAATAATATATATTTTAAAAACTAGTGAGGTAGTGTTCATGGGTTCAATATGCATTTAGGAATCAGATGGCAAAGGGGAAGAAGTTGTTCCCGAATTGCTGTGTGCCTTCAGGCTTCTGTACCTCCTTCCTGATGGTAGCAATGAGAAGAGGGCATGCGCTGGCTGATGGGGGTCGTTAATAATGGATGTTGACTTTCTGAGGCATTGCTCCATGAAGATGTCTTGGGTATGACGGATGCTAGTGCCCGTGATGGAGCTAATTAATTTTACAACTTTCTGTAGCTTCTTTCAGTGCTGTGCAGTAGCCCCCCTCCCCCCACCATACCAGACAGCGATGCAGCCTGTCAGAATGCTCTCCATAGCACATCTATAGAAGTTTTCAAATGTTTTTGGTGACCAACCAAATTTCTTCAAACTCCTCATGAAATATAGCTGCCGTTGTGCCTTCTTTATAGCTGCATCGATATGTTGGGACCAGGTTAGATCCTCAGAGATCTTGACACCCAGGAACTTGAAATTGCTCACTCTCTCCACTTCTAATTCCTCTCTGAGGACGTGTTGCTCTGGATTTCCAGCATCTGCAGAATCTCTTGTGTTTATAAGGTGGATTGATAGAATCCATTCCCCAGATTATGAGAACCTAGAACTCGAGGGCATGAGTTCAAGATGAGAGGGGAAACACTTAAGAAGGGCCTAGGGGCAATTTTTTTTTCCACACAGAGAATAATGGGTGTATGGAACAAGCCACTTCAGGAAGGTGGAAAGCCAGGCACAATTACAACATTAAAAAGCCATTTTACTAAGTACGTGGATAGAAGAGCTTTAGAATGATATGGGTCAAACACAGGGAAATAGAAGCAGCTTGGATAGATGTGTTAAAACATAAGAACTAGGAGCAGGAGTCGGCCATCTAGCCTGCTCTGCCACTCCGTAAGATCACTGGTGATCTGGCCATGGACTCAGCTCCACCTACCTGTCTTTTCCCTGTAACCCTCAATCCCCCACTATGCAAAAAATTATCGATGTGCCTTAAATGTATTTAGTTACAACAGATCTGTGGGATTCACTCCCTAGGAAGTGGTAGGAACTCCCTCAATAAATTTAAGATTTAGCCTCACTCCTCTATGCTGACTCACTTTGGTCAACATGGTCAAGTTGAAATTGAAATTTCAACCACTAAGCACGTCTTTCCCTCTCTACCCCTCTCTGCTTTATGCAGGGATCATGCCCTCCACAACTGCCTGGTCCACACGTCCCTCCCCACGGATCTCCCACCGGGTACTTATCCCTGCAAGTGTAAGTGCTACACCTGTCCCTACACCTCCTCTCTTACCACCATTCAGGGCCCCAAACAGTCCATCCAGATGAGGCAACACTTCAATTGTGAGTCTGTTGGGGTCATCTATTGCATCCGGTGCTCCCGGTGTGGCCTCCTCTACATGGCAAGACCTGACGCAGATTGGGGGACCACTTCATCGAGCACCTCCGCTCCGTCTGCCACAACAGACAGGATCTCCCGGTTGCCACCCACTTCAACTCTGCTTCACATTCCCATTCGGATATGTCCATACATGACCTCCTCTACTGCCATGATGAGGCCAAACTCAGGTTGGAGAAGCAACACCTCATATACCGTCTCCAGCCCCTTGGTATGAACATCGAATTCTCCAACTTCTGGTAATTCCCTCCCTTTCCCTTCCCCCATCCCATTTTCACTCTGCCTCCTCTTCCAGCTGCTTATCACCTCTCATGATTCTGCCTTCTTCTACTACCCAGAGTGCTTTCCCTTTACATTCCTTCTTCACCTCTCCGGCCTATCCCCTCCCTGCTTCCCTTCCCCCACCCCTTGATCTTTCCTCCGATTGGTTTTCCACCCAACCCCCACCTTCTTTATAGGGCCCCTGCCCCCTCCTCCTTCAGTCCTGGTGAAGGGTCTCGGCCCGAAACGTTGACTGCTCGTTTCCACTGATGCTGCACTGCCTGCTGAGTTCCTCCAGCTTGTCTGTACGTGTTGATTTGGCCAAAGGGCCTGTTTCCACGCAGGCCAAATATGAGTAAGAAAGATCATTTGGCTACTCTGCTGCTGAGATTCCTGCCCAGCTGCCATCCAGAAATTTAAAGATTAGAGATTAGCTTTATTTGTCGCACGAACATTGAAACATAGAGTGAAATATGTTGTTGGCATCGTGTCTTCCAAGTTAAACATAAAGCGTATATGTTGAATCATTGAAACCATGAGGGAAGCCACACTGCATGAAGATGCAGGAGAAACTGGTGGGGACAAGCGTTTGATAGGATTGTTCCTAGAGTCAGCATAGATTCGATGGGCTGAATAGCCTCATTCTGTTTGGTGAGAAACATGTGTCTCTTAGCAATCATTCTGCTAGTCTCAGAAGGAAGTAATCATAAGGTCTCTTTGGGACATAACTGCTTGTCTTTCAAATCAATCACAGGGAACCTGATGTTACATTAGCATTTTATCACTGTCAAACAGAACTCCTTCACATCCTGCGGACTAGTGCCAGCCAAACACAGGGAGGACCATTGAGTTATGATGACAGGGTATTGGACAGCAGCAATACATAACAAGGAGGAATGGCTCTCCCTGCATAGAAGCAATGACAGCTTTGTGTGATTCGTGTCTTGAATTCCCTGGTTGCTCGTGTGTCTATCCATCACTCCGTGCTCTCTGAGGACCAAGGTCTCTCCAGTTTGTATTTCTCGTTACACCGTGACATGGGCAGCTTTAGTGCAAAGAAGAGAAGTCAAAGGACACAGACAAAGCTTAATCTGCAATTCTTTCATTTGTCTTGTAGGAAACATCCCTTTGATCACACGTTGTTGAGAGATCTGGAGAAACTTTCGACCAATGGGGCAGCATGGTAGCATAGCAGTTAGCATAACGCTTTACAGCACCTGTGATCGGGATTAAATTCCTGCTGCGGTACATAAGGAGTCGGCACATTCTCCTCATGACTGCTGCGGTTTACTCCCACATTCCAAAGATGTACGAGTTAGGATTGGTAAACTGGGGGGATGCTAGTTGGCGCCGGAAATGTGGCAAAACACACAGGCTGCCTTCAACACAATCCTCGTTGGTAATGGTTACAAATGATGGGTTTCCACGTACATGTGACAAGTAAAGCTAATCTTCAAAATCTTTACAACATACACAAAATGCTGGAGGAATCTTTACAACACACACAAAATGCTGGAGGCCAGGCTGAATCTCTGGAAAAGATTAAGCAGTCAACGTTTCAGGCCGAGACCCTTCATCAGGACTGGAAGAAATTATGAGTAGTCTTTCAAATATTTATATTGTTCTCATGAATACTAATTCTATAACACTACACGCCTGTGATGCTGCTGCTGGTCGGTTTTTCATTACACTTGTGCGCATGACAATAAACTGACTTCTTGCTAACTGCAGGACTGTAGAACTTGTCCAGGGGGTCAGAATGTACTAATGGAGAGAGGAGGGCTGTAACAGAATCAGAAATGCCCATTCTGATGCAGACAGTCAGAAAGACTGTCGCCAACACTACTGTTGGTTAGAATTCAGTGTTGAATCTAGAAGGCAGTATACAGAGTTATGGTGTTGTTCCTCTAAGTTGTGTTGAGCCAAGTAATACTGCAGGTCACAGACATTTGGTTTATTGTGGGAGTGGGTGTGAAGTACAAATGCAACTGCAATAAATACAAATTCCAATTCTAATTCTAAGAGAATCGGGTTTATCATCACTGATTTATGTTGTGAAATTGTTTTGCGGCAGCACTTCAGTGCAACACATAAAATAAATTACCGGGAGATAAATTTGGGAAGACAGCTGAGTTGACAACGTTCCGCAGCATTTGAGTATTAGAGCAGTGGCCTCTCCATACCTGGCGGTAATGCCACCAGTCAGAATGCTCCCCAGGGAACATCTGTAGAAATTCACTAGGCTCTTTGTATCCACCCATCTGCCACTCACTGGGCAGGAGCATGAGCTCTACCCTTTCACTTAGGTGGAGGGGCAGTTAGTTTTGAGGCTGCAGAAGGACTTCGACAGTTTTGGAAAACGGGCAAAGAAGTGGCAGATGGAGTGCGGTGTCATGGACTTTGGTAGGAGAAATAAAAGGGTAGACTGTTTTCTAAATGGAGGGAACATTTAAAAATCTGAGGTGCAAAGGGATTTGGGAGTCCTCATTCAGGATTCCCTAAAGGTTAATTTTCAGTTTGAGTCGGTGGTGAGGAAGGCAAATGCAATGTTGGCATTCATTTTAAGAGGACTAGAGTATAAGAGCAAGGATGTAACGGTGAGGCTTTATAAAGCACTGGTGAGCCCTCACTGGGAGTACTGTGAGCGTTTGATAGCTCTGGGCCTTTACACACTGGAATTCAGAGGAATGAGGGGTGACCTGATTGAAACCTATCGAATGCTGAGAAGCTTCAGTGGAGCAGATGCGGAGGGGATGTTTCCTACAGCCTACGATCAGAGGACACCACCTCAGAATAGAGGGGTGACTTTTAGAATGGTGATTAGAAGGAATTTTTTTTTAAGTCAGAGAGCGGTGAATCTATGGAAATTGCTGCCACAGGCGGCTGTGGAGGCCAAGTCACTGGGTATACTTAAGGCAGAGATTGATAAATTCTTGGTTAGTCAGGGCACGAAGTGATATAAGGAGAAGGCAGGAGACTGGGGCTGAGAGGGAAACAGATAAGGAATGATGAAATGGCCTTTCGATGGGCCAAATGGCCTGATTCTGCTCCTGCGTCTAGATAAGAGAAACAGGATGATTAAAGCAGAATTAATGGCAGGCTCCAGGAAGAAAAAACAACAGCAGCCCAAACCTGCAGTTACGTGGAGACCCAGAGCAAGCTGTTAACGGGTTATTAGAGCTTTTAACACCAGGAGATAGATCACAGAGAAGCAAACATTAAACAATTCCTGTCTGATCGTCCCACAGATGATCTCTTGCATTAAATTTTTATATCAGCTGTGTCCAAGATGCACATCATGAATATTTAAACTCTGTGTATGACAGTGTTGTTCAGACAGAGAACTTGTTCCAGTTAGTCACAAGTATTCTGCCCTTATCCTCGCTCTTTTCTATTGCTGTCTGTAATCGGGCACACCACCCTCATTGTGGCAGTAGAGGAGGCCATGGACTGGCTGGATTGGGAATGGGAAATCAAATTGAAATGGGTGGCCTCTGGGAGATCCTGCCTGTTGTAGCAAACAGAGTGAAGCTGCATGACTAAGCAGTTCCCCAGATTACATCAGGCCTCGCTAACGTAAAGGAGGACTTGCCAGAAGCAATGGGTGACCTGGACAGGCTCACAGGTGAGGTGTCTCCTCACCTGGAGGCCCTGAATGATAGTGAGGAAGGAGGTGTAGGGACAGGCAAAGTACCTAACTCCTTGCAGGGATAAGTACCAGGAGGGAGATCAGTGGGGTGGGACGAGAGGGCAAGGGAATAATGCAAGAAGTTGGATAGGAGAGGCAAAGGGAAGGAGATGAAGATTTACTGACAATGATTGTTGAGGGGTGCAAGCTTGCCAGGACTATGCTTGTTTAAAATAACATCACAAGATCTTCAGTGGAAAGAGTCGCAGGCTAGTCTGCTGTCTAGGGGAATCTCATTGTTTGGTTTTGACCCAAAGTGATGAGGGGCTGGTTATTGAAAACTTATCAGTTACCAGAAACTTATTGGTTATTCAGACAACTTGTTGGTTAGGAGTATCCTACAGGATGTCAACTTGCAATTTTGCTCTGGAGTTTTGGAGCCCATTTGCGGAGGCTATCTACAGTACAGTTTGAACCAAGGAGGGGACTGACTAGTCCTGATCTCAAGATTTGCTCCAACATTAAATTTTGCTGACTCCAGTGTTCCAGGGAGGGATGGGTAGCAAGAACAGCCCCTTCCAAATCCATTCCCACAAATTCACTTGAGAAAAGTGAGATGATGGAGATTGGGTTCAGATTCATTTATTTATCATACGCCCCTCAAAGCATACAGTGAAATGCATAAACAACCAACACAACTTAACACACACAAAATGCTGGTGGAACACAGCAAGCTAGGCAGCATCTATAAGGAGACGCCTGTCGACGTTTCGGGCCGAGACCCTTCGTCAGGACTCAACTTAACGATGTGATGGGGGCAGCCCATACGTGTTAACACACATTTGGCTGTCAACTTAGCAGGCCCACAATGTTCAGCAGAGCACAACAACAAAACAGAGCCCAACAAGCAACAAAACAGCAGCAGCAGAACAAGTCCTCCTGGTCCTCATTCCCTTCCACCCATGCACACAGATACACAACCCTCCCAGTGCAGGACAGAATTCCTCCAGCCTCCAGATTGACAAACATTGGGCTTCAATTTCTCAAGCAGACTCACAGAAGCTTGGAGGCCCAGGTTTCTGCAGACTTCTGGTCTTCCAATCGACCTACTGGCTTCGATCTTCAGTATTGACCTATGAGGACCCAAATTCCAGTACTTGAACCATGCGCTCTCCAATCACAAGGTCTAGAACCTTATTCCCACCTATTTATGTACCTAGGGTGTCACCAGTCTTTTGCCCGCATGGATCTCCAATCACAGAAGTCACCAACGATTTGATGACATAAGGTTCAAGGAGTTTGGCTGTGTTAGGAGCAAGCTGTGTGCATTGAAATGGTGACCCCCAACCACAGATCTCCTACATTGAGCATTGATAGTTGACTTATTCAAAGGGTCACTTATTATCAAATTATACAACTCTGAAATTCTTCTTCTCCAGATAGCCAAGAAACCAAGAAAGAAAAGAAAGGCAGCACAGTCATCAACCTCCAAATCCCCCCTCCTCTCACACAAAAAAGTGAACAAAACGGAACAGGCACATTGTCTTCCAATTCCTGCTTTTTCAGATCAATAGCTGAGTTCAGCCAAGCAGCTGGTCAATAGCAGTTGGCTCATCAAAGGAAGAGGATACAATTGCTCCTGAAGGTTCTTTTGGTCACCTTGACTGATCGAAGATGGACAAATCGGGGTTCTCCTTGTTTCCTAAGCTCTCAGGTTCAGTCCTGTCCTTTGGTGCTGTCTGTGTGGAGTTTTCACGTTCTCCCTGGCATATTATCTGGGATTATAACATGCAAGGCCATAATCATCACATTTTAATGTTCGAAGTTCAAAGTAAATTTATTACCAAAGTTACCTCATACAAGCTTGAGATTCAATTTTCTTGCGGGCATTCACAGAAAAAGAAAGCGATATAATAAAATTAATGAGAACAATCCATGCATAACAAACAGCCAATGTGCAAAAATAAGAGATAAATTGTGCAACCAATAAAAATGTAAATTCTTCCTTACAGAAACATCTGCACGATGCTAAGCTAGGTCACATCGTCGGTGATGTTACCTGGGGTCGTCAGGTGTTTCGGGTCTTTCAACATCATACACCCTCGCCCGGGCGACCTGACCGGGTTATTCAGACCCCGGCCTGTGCCCTAGCAGCAACCCACGGATCTGCCCTCTTTATCCAGAGCCATCTTGTCACTTTCTCTGTGGTGGTAGAAATGGCTCTCCTCCTTCTCTCTCCAAGTACGGTGTATACTTTGCAGGGCGACTGAGAACATGAGTTGTAGAGTCCTTGAAGGTGAGTCAATAGGTTGTTGGATCCATTCAGTGTTGAGGTAGGTGAAGTTATCCACACTGGTACAGGAGTATGATACCACAACCCAGTGGTATGGGGCCAACTTCTGCTGTACCTCTTGCCTGGTGTTTGTAGCAAGAAGAGAGCATGGCCTGGACGGTGGGGGGGTCCTTGATGATGGACGCTGCTTTTTTGTGGCAGTGCTTCTTTTAACTGTGTTCAGTGATAGGGAGGGTTTTGCCTGGGATGGACTGGGTTGTATCTATCACTGTCTGCATACTTTTCCATTCCTGGGCTTTGGTGTTTCCATGCCAGACCATGGTGTAACCAGTCAGGATACTCTACATCTATACTCCACAATACATCTATACCAGTCTGTCAAACTTCTAACAAAGCATGCCTCCTTTGTGATGGCAGTCACTGGACAGACCCTCTGAAATGGTCATGGCAAGGAATTTTAAATTGCTGCCCCTCTCCACCTCTGCTTCTCTAGTGAGGTCTACCTTACGGACACAATGTCTTCATCGTATAGTCAATAATCAGTTCTAGGAACAATCCTATCAGACACTTGTCCCCACCAGTTTCTCCTGCATCATTCTGCTGTGTGCTTCCCTCACGGTTTCAGTGATTCAACGCTTTATGTTTAACTTGGGTGACGCGACAATAATCAGTAAGGAGACGAAGTGCAAGGTTGTATTTAGTATACATTTTTTGATGGTAAATATATTTTGAACTTTGAACTCTCCAGTTTGTAAAGATCTCTGGCCATTGATCTAACACGAAACCTAAAGCATCTAAAGCTGTTAGAAGTAGTTGAGGCAGGTACAGATATTTAAAACAAATTTAGACAGAAACATAGACAGAAAAGATTTAGATCAGGGATTCCCAGTGTGGGTCCATGGACCCCCTCGGTTAATGGCAGGGGTCTGTGGCTTAAATAAAGACTGGGAGGCCCTGACTTACAAGGATACAGACTAAATGCAGATGAATAAGGTGCTGGGGCTCTACCACTAGGTAGGCAGTTTGACTGAGGGGCCTTTTCCATGCTGTGTAACTCTCTGATGCAAATATTGGTTTAGTATTGTCACATGTACCGAGATGCAGCAAAAAAAACTTTTGTTTGTGTGCAGATCATTCCACACGTAGGCACACTGAGGTGGCAGAGAGAAAACAGAGTGCAGAATGTTTCAATATACATGTGACAAATAAAGCTCTCTCTGGGACGTCCCACACCAGATGATAAAACTGACTGCCACGGCGTGTCCAGATGATAGATGAGGGTCTGCTTGCCCACCGCGTCTCCTAGTCCTGTCTGACCCAGCAGGCAATGTCACGTCTTCGCCCAGCTGACTTCCGCAGGACACTGTAAAAGATGCTGGAGGAACTCAGCAGGTCGAGCGGCCTCCAAGGAGGGAAATGGACTGTTGAAGTTTCAGGCTGAGCCCCTTTTCCTGAGTGAAGAGGGTATGGTGGAGAGGACGTGGGGCAGGAGGAGTAGGCAGGATAGGTGAGTTCCCGTGAGGAGGGATTGTTTGGCCAATGATCAAGGGTGAGGACAGTGACAGTGGCTGGGAAATGGAAGGTGGAGGTGACAAAGGGCTCCAGCATTCCCTGGGAAATCTTCCTCTACCTCCCACCAGGCCCCTGCCACCACACAGGATCTAACCCCACCCCAACAATAATCCACCTAATACTTCCAGCCATTCCCTCACCAATTCCCACCGAACCCCAAACACCCTGTCCCACCACATTCAGCCTGACTGCCCCCCACCCCACCCCCTCTCCCCCATCGCACAGAAATCCATTGGAAGCCTCGTCCTTACCCGTAAGCCGAATTCACTGTTTCGGTACAGCTCAGCATGTCAGCTAGACATCACAAACTAGCCAAGAGGCTGAAAACTCACCCGGCCATTCAGTAACCTTATTGCAAGGGGCAGGCACTGGGGAGCTGAGGTGAGAGACCCCAATCAGCCAGATCCCCCAGGGACTAGACAATCTGCTCACCGGTCCATGCCTCTTCCTCTGTTAACCGTTTCAGTGCCTGCGTTGGCTTGCTGACAGTTTGCAGTCAGGAGGTGCTGGGTACAAGATTCTTGCAAGTGCAGGGGTCAGTAAAGCAGCCAGCATAATCAAGGAGTGCATTGAGCTTGTCTATCCCCCCCCCCCCCACCTTCTCATCGGGCAGAAGGTACAAAAACCCGAAAGCACGTACCACCAGGTTCAAGGACAGCTTCCATCCCACTGTTATCAGCCTATGAAATAGCTCCCCAGGATGGTGAAGATTAACCTTAATAAAGATGTATAAACCATTAAGAGTTATAAGATGAAGTGGACAGCCAGTGCCTTGTTCCCAGGGTGGAAATGACTAATACAAGGGGGCATCATTCGAAGATGATTGGAGGAGATTGCGGGGGTGGGGGGGTGTCAAGGGTAGGTTTTTACACAGAGTGCATGGAATGCCCTGCCAGGGTGGTGGTAGAGTCAGATACCTTCCAGGTATTGAAGAGGCTCTTAGGTAGGCACATAGATGAAAAAAAGATGGCAGGCCATTCAGAAGAGAAGGGTTATATTGATCTTAGAGTAGGTTTAAAGGTGAGCACAACATCGTGAGCCGAAGGGCCTGTACTGTGCTGTAATGGTCTGTTTTATGTTGACAAGATGGACTCCTGACCTCTCAGTCTACCTCATTATGATCTAGTATCTTATGGCTTATCTGCACTGCACTTTCTAGCTGTTATACTGTGTTCTGTATCATGATCATTTTATCGTGTTCTACCTCAAACCTCTGCTGCCTTGTAGTGTTACCCACTCCTGGGGAAGGCTTCGGGAGTAAACCCCAAGGGAAAAATCTGGAGCTGGAGCTCCTAAGGCAGTCCTACATTGAGTCCAATGTTGACTGGCAACTCCTGTGATGCTGCTGGTACCAAACTGTATTGGTCTCTGCTGTTCTGTTGGATTCATCAGCTGCTTGGAGATGGGGAGCCTGCTACATGGGCAACAGTTTGCTCTCTGTATCATACTGCCCAGGCTTGCATATCTAGACAGCTAGGACACAACATCCTGGGTCAGCTCTGACCAACAGAGGCATCATGATCATCACCGCCACCTCAATGAGTAGGTCTGTATGAACAGTATGCAGGTCAAGTTTTTCACACTATCTTGGTACGTGATGACTAATTCCAAGTCCGTCCCTTTGTGTTGAAGTGAGGGACAGGATGAGGGATGGAGTGAGTGTCAGTATGTTCCTGACCTAGCAAGCAAAAAATAGTGGGAAGTTAGGGTATTGCGAAGGTTTTAAAAACAAACAGAAAGTAAATGAAAAAGTCATTAAGAAAGTAAAGATGGAAGATGGAAGTAAGCCAGCCATTAATATTAAATTGGTACCAAAAGTTTCTTCAGATACATAAAGTGTAAAAGAGAGGTGAGAGTGGATAATGGACCACAGGAAAAAGATGCTGGAGGGGTAGTAATGGGGAACAAGGAAATGGCAGATGAACAGAATAAGTATTTTGCAGCAGTCTTCACTGTGGAAGACACTAGCAGTGTGGTGGAAGGTCCAGGTGTTGGGGGCATGAAGTGTGTGAAATTACCATAACTAGTGAGAAGGTTCTTTGGAAACCGAAAGGTCTGAATGTCTGAAGTCACCTGGACCAGAAGGTGTACACTCCAGGGTTCTAAAAGAGGTGGTTGAAGAGATTGTGGAGGTATTAGTAATGATCCTTCAAGAGTCGCTAGATTCTGGAATGGTTCAGGAGGAATGGGAAATTGTAAATGTCACTCCACTCTTCAAAAAGGGAGAGAGGCGGAAGAAAGGAAACTATAGGCCAATTAGGCACAGCCAATTAAAAGGATGAGGTCTTAGGGTAATTGGAGGGACATGATAAAATAGGCAATAGTATGGTTTCCTCGAGGGAAAAGTTTGCCTGTCAAATCTGTTGGAATACTGTAAAGGAATAACAAACAGGATAGACAAAGGAGAATCAATGGATGTTGTGTACTTGGGTTTTCCGAAAGCCTTTGACAAGGTGCCACACATGAGGCAGCTTGGTATTGAAGGGAAGATCTTAGCATTGATAAAACAAGTGTCTGATTGGCAGGATGCAAAGAGTGGGAATAAAGGGAGCCTTTTCTAATTGGCTGCTGGTGACTAGTGGTGTACCACAGGGGTCTGTGTTGGAACCAATTCTTTTTATGTAATATGTCAATAATTTGGATGATGAAATTGATGGCTTTGTTGCGAATCAATTTTACAGATAATATGAAGATAGGTGGAGCGGACGGTAGTCTTGAGGAAGTAGAGAGGCTACAGAAGGACAGTTTAGTAGAATTGGTAAAGAAATGGCAGATGGAATACAGTGTCTGGAATCATATGGTCATACACTCTGGTAGAAGAAATGAAAGTGTGGACTATTTCCTAAATGGGGTGAAAACACAAAAATACTGAGGTGCAAAGGGACTTTGAAGTCCTTGTGCATGATCCCCTAAAGGTTAACTTGCAGGTTGAGTCTGTGGTGAGGAAGGCAAATGAATGTTAGCATTCATTTCAAGAGGACTAGAATATAAAAGCAAGGTTGTAATGTTGAGACTTTATAAAGTACTGGTGAGTCCTCACTTGCAGTATTGTGAGCAGTTTTGGGGCCCTTAGCTTAGAAAGAATAAGCTGAAATTGGAGAGGGTTCGAAAGAGGTTCACGAAAATGATTCCAGGATTGAACGTCTTGTCATATGAAGAGCATTTGATGGATCTGGTCTTGTATTCACTAGAATTCAGAAAAATGAGGGGCAAGCTAAATGAAACCTATCGAATGGTGAAAGGCCATGATAGAGTGGATGAGGAGAGGATGTTTCCTCTGGTGAGAGAGTCTAAGACCAGACGGCACAGCCTCAGAATAGAGGGGTGTCCTTTTAGAATGGAGATGAGGAGAAATTTCTTTAGCCAGTGAGTGATGAATCTGTGGAATTCTTTGCCACAGGCAGCTGTGGAGGTCAAGTCTTTATGCATATTTAAGGCAGAGGTTGATAGATTTTTGACTGGTCAGGGTATGAAGGGATACGGGGAGAAGGCAGGAGACTGAGGCTGAGAGGACAATTGGATCAACCATAATGAAATAGCGAGCAGACTCGATAGGCTAAATGGCCTAATTCTGCTCCTATATTTTATGGTTTTGCGGTTAAGACATCAACAACACAGTGTGCTCTTCTTACAAGAGCTGGGTGAGGTAGAAGGAAGGTTGTGGGAGATGAACGGAGAGAGGGAGAGTGCCGAAGACAAACGAATCCCTCAGTGACTGAAGCCAAGTATTCAAGCCCTTGTCTGGCTGGGCTACTGCTGCCACCTGCTGGCCGCAGTCTCTAAATGCAAGGTTCATTGAAGCTAGTTCCCCACCCGGAGAAGTTTATCATTTTCCCGCAGGAAGGACCCAGATTAATCCTGCCTTCCCGTGCTTGCATTTGTATTTCTGCTGGGCAGATCGAAAGTTCAACATTCAAAGAAAATTTAATATCAACGTATGGCAATGTTACCATATACCATCATCAGATGCATTTTCTTGCAGGCATTTATGGGAAATAGAATTGTAAATATAATATAAAAGAAATAGATATAATAGAATTTACAAAAACTATGCATAAACAGATGAAGACTGACAAACAACTGATGTGCAACAGTATGCAAACTGTACAAATAAAAAGATAATACTGAGAACTGGAGTTCACAGGGCCGTTGAGCAATAGCACAGGGACAAGCTCTTTGACCAAGGTTCCCATGCCCAAGTTTGGCCCATTTCCCTCTAAACGTTTCTGTCTGTGCACCTCTCCAAGTGCCTTTTAAATGTTGCCCAAACCACTTCCCCTGGCAGCTCATCCCATGTACACACTACCCTGTGGGTAAAAGGCTTGCCCCTCCAACTCCTGTGAAATCTTGCCTGTCTCACCTTAAACCTGTGTTCTCCATTTGACCCCCTGGTCTCCCACACTCCAGGAGTAAAGTCCTGGTCCGTCCAACCTGTGGCCAAGTCCATCAAGTTTTGCCGATATTCTTGTGGATTTTCTTTGCACTTTTATCTTTCCTGAAAGAGTAAAATAGGCCATTTGGCCCATCATGTTTCTCCACCATTCCCTCATGGCTGATTTATTATCCCGATTATCCCCATTCTCCCACCTTCTCCCCGTAACCATTGACACCATTACTACTCAAAAACCTCCACTTTAACTATACCCAGTGACTTGGTCTCCACAGCCATCCATGGCAATGAATTCCACAGATTCACTACCCTCTAACTAAAGGAATCCCTCCTCACTTCTGCTCCAAAGGGACATCCTTCTATTCTGAGGCTGTGCCTGTTGTTCCGAGACTCCCCCTCTATAGGAGACATTCTTTCTACGTCTACTCTAACTTTATTTAAAGCAGAGGTTGATTGGTTCCTGATTAGTAAGGGCATCAAAGGTTATGGGAAAAGTCAGGAGAATGGGGTTGTCAGGGATTATAAATCAGCCATGATGAGGTGGCAAAGTAGACATGAGACCTGATGAAGGGTTTTGGCCCAAAATGTCAGCTGTACTCTTTTCCATAGATGCTGGCTGACCTGCTGAGTTCCTCCAGCATTTTGTGTGTGTTGCTTGGATTTCAGGCATCTGCAGATTTTCTCCTGTTTGTGATTAGATGGCCTAATTCTGCTGGTTCGGTGATACAGTAGGTAGAACCAGATGATCGGGGGGGGGGGGGCAAGGGGCCAATGGGGAGGAGGGAGGGAGGGAGCTGGAGGTGAGTAACAGGAGGCAGCATGGTAGTGTAGTAACTAGTGTAACACTTTACAGCACCACCAGCAAGATCGGGGTTCAATTCCCACTGCTACGGGGGGACTCAGAACCAATGGGGTTTATTAATCCCTGTGCTTGAGACATTTAGATCAACATTTAAATGGGCGATGTATAGAAAGACACAGACCTGATGCAGACAGATGTAATGAGTTGTTGGGAGGGATGGGGAGGGAGGTCAGTGTGACGTGGCAGCATGGCGGTTAGCGGAATGCTTACCAGCACAAACAATCGTCGACTGGGGTTTGATTCCTGCTGCTGTCTGTAAGGTGTTTGTACGTTCTCCTCGTGACCGTGAGGGATTCCTCGAGGTGCTCTGGTTTCCTCCCTCTTCTGAAGACATAGAGCTAGGCTTAGGGTTGGTGAGTTGTGGGCACGCTACGTTGGTGCCAGAAGCATGCCAGCACTTGGGGACTGCCCCCCAGCAATTATTTTGACTGTGTTGGTTGCTGGCGCAAATGACTCATTTTGTTGTTTTGATGTACGTGGGACAAATAAATCTAATCTTTAAAGCAGCTGGTGGGATTAGATACTTAAAGGTGAACTTTATTTGTCACCTGTACAGCGAAACGCGTCGTTTTGCGTCAAAGCCAGTCAGCACAGATTGTGTCGTGCCACCAGGTTGGCAACAGGCTCCTGCCAACAGCGCAGCATGCCCGCAATTTGGGTCTAGGCATCCCAATTCACATTCAGGTTCATTTATTTAACACGAATTTACCATGACAGGTATCATTTAACAAGCAACACAGCCTGAGGAGGGGTGGCGGATAGACAGATTAGGAAAGAGATGTAATAAAAGGTGAGAAAGAGGGGGGTAAGTGGGGAGAGAGAAGGGTGGAGGGAGGTACAGAGGCTTGGATGTGGAGGTGGCACAGGAATCTGGTAATTAAGGAGGGTGATAGCAGGAACTAGATAAGGGCAGGATGGTGGGCAGGAAGAACCAGGCTGGAGAAAGGATAGGAGACCAAGAAAGTCAAATAAAGGGGGGAGTTTTACACAAAAGAGATTCTGCAGATACTGGGAATCCAGAGCAACACTCACACAAAATGCTGGAGAGACTCAGCAGGTCAAGTCAGGAGGGGAATAAACATTTCAGGCTGAAACTCTTCATCAGGACTGAAACGGAAGGGGGAAAGTCAGAATAAGAAGATGGGGGGGAAGGGGAAGGAGAACAGGTTGGTAGGTAATAGATGAGACCGGGTGAGGGGGAAGATGGGTGGGTGGGGCAGTGATGAGGGATGAAGGGAGAAGCTGGGAGGCAATCGATGGAAGAGGTAAAGAGCTGAAGATGAAGGAATCTGATAGGAGAGGAGAGTAGACCGTTGATGAAAGGAAAGGAGGTGATGGACAGGTGAAGAGAAGGGGTGAGCGAGGAACCACAATGGGGAATGACAAAAGAGAGACGAGGATGGGTTAGAAATTACTGGAAGTTAGAGTAATCAATGGTTGGCCCTTTGATGTTATTGAAGCATGGAGTTTTGTGGGGTTCATATCTACAGTTCACTGAAAGTGGCTACACAGTTGGATATGATGGTAAAGGAGGTGTATGACGTGCTTGCGTTCATTGTAGGGGTGATGAGCACAAGAATAAGGAAGTCGTTCTGCAGTTGTATAAAACTTTGGTCAGACTGCACTTGGAGCCTGAAGCCACACACTCAGCATTTCAGGAACATCTTCTTCCCCTCCATCATCAGATTTCTGAACACAGCCTCACTCTTTTTCCCTCTCCTCTTGCACTAATTTTATATATACTCATTGTAACTTATAGTGTTTTATTACTGTGCATGCATTGTACTGCCGCTGCAAAACAACAAGTTCCACAACACATGCCGGCGAGATTGAATCTGACCCGGATTCTGAGTTTTGTGTACACTCTGGTTGCCTCATTATAGGAAGGACGTGGAGACTGTGGACAGAGTGCAGAAGAAGTTTACCAGGATGCTGCCTGGATTAGAAGATATGAGCTACAAGGAAAGTTTGGACAAACCTGTGCTGTTTTCTTGAGAGCGTCGAGGCTGAGGGGAGACCTGATACAAGTTTTTTTTTTTAAATATGAATGGCATAGGTCAGTCAGAATCATTCCCCCAGGGTAGGATTCAAACACCAAAGGACAAGCTAAGGTTGTAGGGGGGAGGGGCAGGGTGTTAGGGCATATTCTGGAGTTAGGTTTTATGGAAAAATATTAATTTCAGCAACTAGTTTCTGCAACCATAGATTAACCATAGATTCTGCAACCATAGATTGTAGATTAATTTTAAAGTGCAGCCCTGGACGATAGTTTCCTGGAGTTGTGGACTCCGGTTAATTGAAAAGCAGGCGATGCTGATTAACACACACAAAATGCTGGAGGGACTCAGCAGGCCAGGCAGCATCCATGGAAAAAAGTACAGTCAACGTTTCGAACCGAAACCTTTCATCAGGACTCTAATTTGTAATGCTGGTTAACTTTCATTTTGGGTGTCTGGAGTGTGGGTGTGGAGGAGGAGATGTGAGAATTAATTCAAAGGAACCATTGTAACTGTAGAATTGTCCTTTGATCTTCAGCATATAAAATGTCGTGTGACATTGGGGTCAAACAAGCCTCTTCCAATCTCATTTGAAAAAAAACATCATTTCTGTATCTATCGTCTCTGCTTTGATCATGTTAGAGTAGGGGGAGTTTAAAGGGTAACACAGCGAGTGGTAGGTGAAAGCAGGCAAATGGTGGAGTTTTAGAGACTTTTAGATTGACTCGAATATGAAAGGAATGGAGGGATATCGAGGATATTTAGTAAACGTCAGTACAGCATCTTGGGCTGAATGGCCTGTCCAGTGCTGTACTGTTCAGTGTTCTGTGATTGCACCATCACCACCCCCCCCCCACCCCGCTGCATTGGGGTGGCCTCTAGATCATCCACTCACTGGGTTCTGCACTTGGAAACCTGTGGTGCCTCCACACAAAGCCACTGGGTGACAAATGGTTGTGTGTCACACTCTCACTCTCTCGACTCTCACTCTCTCTCTCTTTCTCTCTCTCACTCGCTCTCTCTCTTTCTCGCTCTCTCATCTACACACTCCATCTCTCACTTTCCTTTCCTCTCTCTCCCCCTCTCCCCTCTCCCTCCCACTCCCTTCCCTCTCCCCTCTCTCCTCCCCCTCTCCCCCTCTCCCCCTCTCCCTCTCCCCCTCTCCCCTCTCTCCCCTCTCCCCTCTCCCCTCTCCCCCTCTCCCCCTCTCCCCCTCTCCCCCTCTCCCCCTCTCCCCCTCTCCCCCTCTCCCCCTCTCCCCCTCTCCCCCTCTCCCCCTCTCCCCTCTCTCCCCCTCTCTCCCTCTCTCCCTCTCTCCCTCTCTCTCTCTGTCTCTGTCTCTGTCTCAGTCTCACACAGACACACACAAAATGCCTGAGAAACTCATCAGGTCAGACAACATCTATAGAGAGGAATAAACAGTCAACATTTCGGACCGAGACCCTTCATCTGGACTGGAAAAGTAGAGGGAAGAAAGCTGAGTAAGGACTGGATAAAGGGTTTCGGCCCAGAACAGTTTATTCCCCTCCATAAATGCTGCCTGACTTGCTGAGTTCCTCCAGCATTTTGTGCGTGTTGCTCTGGATTTCCAGCACCTGCAGAATCTTGTGTTTATAATTAGCTGGTTGGTGTCTCTCATGCGGCAGGCAGGCACCAGGACCCACGGAACCCGAGGCTGCCACACTGAGACCCAGTGATCAGACTCACCGTACTGCCGCTCATCTCCCATTCCCTGGCTGTCAGAGTGGAGATGGTATTTACACAGGTGCAATGTCGGCACAGATACCAGCAGATGGTTCAGCTCCACAGCTCTACTCTGTGAAGGCTAGGCAGCTGGTTACCTTACAGGCTCATAACCTTTTGGGAGGAGCTGACTGACAACTCCGGGCAGATATTAACAGCATTGGAACAGGGGGAGGCCATTCCTCCCCTCCAGCTTATTCTGCTATTCAACCAGGAATGGATAATGTGCAGCCACAAGAGATTCTGCAGATGCTGGAAATCTGGATGACTAGACCAAGGGGCAGGAGGAGCTCAGCAGGATAGGCAACATTTGTAGAGGGAAATGGGTAGTCATTGTTTTAAATCTCTTCTCTCCGCCCCCCCCCCCCCCATGAACAGAAGACAGCAAAAGCCTGAAATAAAATATACCATCATGCTCAAGGACAGCTTCAATCCCACTGGTACCGGACTTGTATTAAAAATGGACTATTGACATCACAATATGAACTTCCATTTTATCGTTTATCTGCAATTTCTCTGTAGCCTTTACACTTTACTGTGCATTGTTATTGCTTTAATTTGTTTTACTTTTTTTATCTATTTTGTTTTCATTTAGAGATACAGAACAAATATGACCTTCCAGCCCCTCGAGCTGCGTTGCCCAGCAACCTCCTGATAACCCCAATTTAACTCTAACCTAACCACGGAACAATTTGCAATGACCTGTGAGCCCACTTGGTAGGACTTTGGGCTGGGGGCGGAAACTGGCCACACGTTCCGCGGGGAGGACATAGGGAACGGCGGGATTGAACTGAAGGCTCCAACACCACGAGCTGTAATAATGTCACGCTGACCAAGGTGCTGCCTCAATGTACAGTGCAATGATTTGATCTGTATGAACAGTATGCAGGACAAGCTTTTTGCTGTACCTGGACAATAATAAAACAGCACCAATCTGGGGTGTGGATGAAGGATCTCAACCCAAAATGCTGACTGTCCATTTCCCTCCTTAGAGACTCCTGGACCTGCTGAGTTTCCCCAGCGCTGTTCCGTGTTGTTGGTAATCATCTGTTCCTTGATTTATCCAACCCGATTCCATAATCCCGGAAAGAGTCTTGTGCAGTAAAAAGACCGCCAGACTAGAGTTTAAAAAACACACAGAAAATACTGGAGGAACTCAGCAGGTCAGGCAGCATCTATGGAAAAGGGTAGACAGTCAACGTTTCCGGCTGAGACCCTTATTCAGGACTGAGAAGGAAAGGGGAAGGAGGATAGCTGGAAGTTGGGAGGTGAAGCCTGTCGGACGGGAGAGCTCAAGGGCTGGAGGGGGAGAGGAGATGCACATTTGGAGAAAGGGAAGGAGGAGGAGGCCCAGAGGCAGGTGATGGGCAGGAGAGAAGTCTAAAAATCAGAGTAGGGATGGGGGAAAGGGGGAGGGAATGTGTTTACAGAAGGAAAAATCAATATTTATGCCATCAGATTGGAGGCTACCCAGATGAAATATTGAACCTTTAAGATATTTTTCTATTATGATACTTATCCCTCTGGAAAAACTTATTTATGTATACTGAAACAGAGCATGGAACCTAAAATATTCAGATTCAGCAACACAGAAATTAACAGTGAAACACTGAGAGACGGATTGACCATGACTGTGTGATGGGACAGTGTAGAGGGAGCTTCACTCTGTATCTAACCCGTGCTGTCCCTGTCCTGGGAGTGTGTGATGGGACAGTGTAGAGGGAGCTTCACTCTGTATCTAACCCGTGCTGTCCCTGTCCTGGGAGTGTGTGATGGGACAGTGTAGAGGGAGCTTCACTCTGTATCTAACCCGTGCTGTCCCTGTCCTGGGAGTGTGTGATGGGACAGTGTAGAGGGAGCTTCACTCTGTATCTAACCCATGCTGTCCCTGTCCTGGGAGTGTGTGATGGGACGGTGTAGAGGGAGCTTCACTCTGTATCTAACCCGTGCTGCCCCTGTCCTGGGAGTGTGTGATGGGACAGTGTAGAGGGAGCTTCACTCTGTATCTAACCCGTGCTGTCCCTGTCCTGGGAGTGTGTGATGGGACAATGTAGAGGGAGCTTCACTCTGTATCTAACCCGTGCTATCCCTGCTCTGGGAGTGTGTGATGAACAATGGAAATTCTGCCTTTCATGGATCCAACTTTAAACAACATGTTACATGCTCCGAAATTGAATGTACTGTTTAAAAAGCACTGTGTTTAATTTTGTTCATTGAAGTTTGTACATCTGCCAAAAGAGGCATACTAACTATGTAAAAGTTCCAGTCAAACACTTCAGAACAGATTCAAGTAAGACAGCTTAAGCAGTGATCTTATCTACATCTTGTCTTTCACCTTTCACTACAAGTTGCATTTATATAGCTTCTGAAATAATGCACTTCGATCCAATATACTTCGTAGCAGATAAGAGTGTTTCCGAACAAGATTTGGCACTGAGGCACCATCAGAGGTATTTAGTCAGGTGATCAGAGGCTTAGTCATGGACGTAAGTGCTGAGGAATGGATTAACGGATGAGAGAGAGCTGGGGACGTGTGTAAAGGGAATCCTAGTGATTAAGGGGCCAGAAACTGCTTACTCCACAGCTAGAACATAGCGTTCACATCTGGTTGCCACATGATAGGAAATTTTTAGAGAAGTTGTAGAGGAGATTTATCAGAATGTTGCTTGGATTACAGGGTATGTCTGACGAGGATAGGTTGAGAGAGCTAGGGCTTTTTTTCTTTGGAGTGAAAGAAGATAAGATGTGATTTGATAGGGGTGTATTCAATGATAAGAGACATATGAGGGGTGACTGATAAGTTCATGGCCTAAGGTAGAAGGAGTCAATTTTAGAAAACCTAGCACATTTATTTTTCAACATAGTCCCCTCCTACATTTACACACTTAGTCCAGTGGTTGTGGAGCATACGGATCCCTTCTTTGTAGAAGTCGGCATCTTGGACCTCCAGAAGTGGTCCAAGGTAGAAGGAGAGGAGTTATTAACTTCAAACTTTCTGCATAACCACTCAAAGAGTTGAACTGCATGTGCATGTAACGAGAGCTGTATAACCCATCTCCTTCTACTGTAGGCCACAAACTTATCAATCACCCCTGCTGTGGACCACCTGGAGGTCCAAGATGCTCTCATTACCTGCACATGCAGTTCTACTCTTTGAGTGAAATTGTAGAGAAGTTTGAAGTTAATAACTCATCTCCTTCTACCTTAGGCCATGAACTTATCAATCTCCCCTGGCAGTGGTCCACTTCTACAAAGAAGGGATCCGTACGCTCCACGACCGCTGGACTAAGTGTGTACATGTAGGAGGGGACTATGTTGAAAAATAAATGTGCTAGGTTTTCTGAAATTGACTCCTCCTACCTTAGGTCACGAACTTATCAATCACCCTTGGTAGATTGATATTTTTTGCTAGGGTGGAAATAGCCAATAAGAGTGGGCATATTTTGAGGGTGATTGAAGGAAAGGGGATGGATGTCAGGTTTTTCTCATAAAGAAAGTGATGCATGCAAGAAACCCACTGCTGAGGATGGTGTAAGAGGCAGACATAATAGGGTCATTTAAGATAGACACATGGATATAGAAAATTGGAGGGCCATAGAGGAGGAGAGGGTTTAATTAGTCTTGCAGTAAGTCAAAAAGTTGGTGCCTGCACTGCACTGCCCTATGTTTTATGACTCAAAGCACTGGTGTCACTCATGGAGCAAGTAGATTGGACATGATCAAGGAGCGGGATTGGAGGGGTACAGAAATCCCGAATGGATACTGTGCTGGAGGAGGGTACAGGGATAAGGAGGGGCAAACAGGAGGATCTGGAAGCAGTTGTAGTCAAAGTTTATTAGCAAGCACCTAAATGTCACCATATTCCACCCTGACATTCGTTTTCTTGGTGACATTCACAGTAGAAGAAGTAATCAATGAAAAACTTCGCACAAACTGTGTAAATACAAAAATAAACCAATAATAATTTTTTTTAAATAAGTGAATAAGTAACACTGAGAACATGAGTTGTAGAATCTGTCTGTAAGTTGTGTTCAATGGATGCACTTTCAAGGGCTCTACAACGCATGCATAGATAGGAAATATAGGTATTGATGTTAACGTAAAGGTTTTGCTGAACCAGCAGCCGATGTTCTGAAAGCATGGGCACAAGGGATAAACAGGACCTGGCGTGTCCTTGGCAACAGGCCACAATAATTCCGACTGGACATCGCCGGTCAACATTTTCAGCCAGGTCTTGTGGTCGGATTCCAAAGAATAAGAAACTGGGTAGAATGTGCTGAACAGTATATGGATGGAGGCTTAGACTGTGAGTGTGGGTAGTGAGAGGCTCCAGATGTGAGTAACGTCTCCTTCAGTTCTTACCTGCTTCCCTCTCTCTGTGGCATTGTCAGGAGCAAGACTTCCCTTCTTCAGAAGCCGAGGATCTTGCTTCATCTTTTGACCATCTCTGTTGTTCCTGTGCTCTCCCCGAGCTGGTGAGCTTTTATGTTCTTTTTTCCTCCAGATCACTTGCCCTGGGTTTCTGCCTCTGAAGTTCTGTGGAGGTCTTGACCTTTTCCAAGACCCCCAGCAACTCTGAACAACAGCTCCACCTTCTCCTGGGACTACAGCCCTTTCGCAGACGAAGGCTGATGAAATGCCACACCAGGGTAGAGATACTGAGATCCCTCGACTAGTGGCAGCTCTCCGTTTAAACTGAAGTTGCCGATGGGGACCCTGTCTCAGTCTCTGACTGATTAACAGCTTTGGATATAGGCTGAGGAATGTCTTTAGGTGACGATTTCCATCCACCCGCATTCTGGGGCTGCCGACAATTTGGACCATCTGTCTGTCTGTCTGTCTCTCTCTCTCTGTATCTAGCTCTGCCTGTGATTCTCCGTGTCCTGAACAACCTTGAGAGTCTGCCTCTTTATCTTAAAGTCTGTGCTTCTGCATGACCCACTCTTGCCACCTTTTTGTGAACCTCCCTCCGTGTTTGTGTGTGTTTTGTAACTGTGCGTGCGTAAGGTTCTCTGTCCTCAATTTCAGTGCGCCCTGAGTGAGAGATCTTCTCTTGTACACCTCTGAGTCTTTCATCCTGTTTTTAACTGTGTTCTTTGTGTTCCGTGCTGCTTCTCACTCTGTGTGTGTGTATGTGTATGTATATACATGTTTGAATTATTTGTGAGTATCTGAGGGTGTTTAAAATTTTGTGACTGTCTTATTCTGAGCTCTGTGTGTGTGTGTATGTTTTCCTTGCGTTGAATTTATTTGTGAGTTTGAGTATATTTCAAATTCTGTGAATTCTGTCTTATTCTGAGCTCTGTGTGTGTGTGTGTGTGTGTGTGTGTGTGTGTGTGTGTGTGTGTGTGTGTGTGTATATATATTTTCCTCACAGCGAATTCTTCGAGAGCTTCTGAGAACATTTCAAATCCTGTGAACTTTGTCTTATTCTAAGCTCTGTGTGTGTGTGGACCATATCCTCATCACCCATCCACCCTCCTCATTTCATGCCATCCCGCTGTACATCTCCGGCTTTGCCTCTGTGTCTGTCACCGTAAGTCTCTCAGCCTTGCCTCCCTGTAATTCCGACCCTGTGTTATCCGTCTGTGGGTGTGCCCCAGTGACCCTTGTCCTTGCTTTCCTCTTGCACCCACTGTCTCTACACTCTCAGCTGCAGGGAACAGCAGGATGGTTGTGGACACTGAGTGGCAGTCAGAAGGACTGCAAACCGTAGGCATTATCTTCCTGGTTGTAAGTTCTCTGAAGCTGTTACATTTCCTGGGACTGATTGATTTCTCCAGCGAAGGTAGGCAGAGGCAGCAAGTCCAGAGTACTCTCTCATTTATCACTGTCTAAGCTTTTTCCAGATTAACCCAATTTAAGGGACTTTAAATTTCTAAATATATCCTTGTAAATATAACCTTCCTCCTGGCTAATTTATATATCTGTAACAAGTTATTTTTATAAAGTTTATATCAATATATTTCAAGTACTGTCTCACCGCTGACGCAGGCCACTCTTGGAAGTGATCTGTGTGGAACTAGATGTTGTCTCTGACTGGGAACAGGAGTGGGTGGGTCATTTGACCCCTCAGAGTTTGGCAGCTTCTGGTTATTCAGTGGTGAATCTGGATCTTGTCTCCAATCTTCTTGGTTCTGTACAAAAATCTATTCTTCGGTGTTCAGTAGGTTTTGGTCTCAACGCGCTTTCTGGATCGGGGTTCTGGGTTTGAATTGGTCTATGTGTGCAAGCCCTTGCACGTCCCACCCAGAATCAGAATCAGGTTATTTTCACTGTCTTATGTAATGTGCAATTCACAATTTTCTGGCAGCAGTACAGTGCACGGACATAAAGTTTCTCTAAGTACATAAAACAAGGAATAATGATGTAGTTCATGGACTGTTCAGAAATCTGATGGCAGAAGGGGTCCTGAGTTGTTGAGTGTGTGTCTTCAGGTTCCTGTACCTCCTCCCTGAAGACAGCCATGAGTGGAGAGCATGTGCTGGGTGCTAAGGTGATCGATGCCACCTTCTTGATGCCATGCATGAAGATGTGCTCGATAGTGTGGGGGGGGGGGTGTTCTAACCTCTTAACCCTCTGCAACCTCTTTGAACCCTTTGTATTGGAGCCTCCATACCAGGCAAAGACTTTGTGTATCACCGAAGACCGGCAAGCTCCTGCAGATGTGGTGTGGAGAGATTCTGACTGGTTGTATCACCATCTGGTATGGAGGCTCCAAGGTACAGGATCAGAAAAGGCTGCAGAGAAATGTAAGCTCAGCCTCAAAAAGGTGGCATCCATCACCACCCAGGACATGCCCTCTTCTCATTACTACCATCAGGGAGGAGGCACAGGAGCCTGAAGACCCACACGACACATTGTAGGAATAGCACCTTCCCCTCTGCCAGCAGATTTCTAAATGATCCATGAACCTTTTTATTTTGACCTCTTTTTGCACTAGTTAATTCTTTTTATATATTTCTTATAGAATTTTATGTATTGCACTGTACTCGTGCCCCAAAACAACTAATTTAATGGCATATGTCAGTGATAATAAACCCGAATGTGATACAGCCAATCAGTGACCTCTCTCTAAGTTTGATCATCTGCCTTGGATCCAGAGTCATTGCACCAGAGGGAGGTGTCTCTTGATCACCGTCTAAACCTAGTCTGTATCACAAAGTGTAGAGAACACAAGCCCAGCCTGTGCAAAATGTCCTTTCAGTTCACTGCCGTTAGCTTGCTAATTATGCGAGATAGTTTTCACAGCTAACATAAACTTGTTCTTCACGGCACATTGTGTCCGGATCTCACCGCAGTTTCACCCTCCTTAGCCTTTTAATTATGCAGATTAATCTTCACAGCGGCTCTCTTTAACACAAAACTGTTCTTGATGACACATGGTGTCCCGATCTCACCTGCAGGATAACAGACTGTGCAAAGTGGCTTCAGTCAGATACAATAAGCGAGATGGCACAGTGGGGCCACCCTGTGACCGTGTGGGTTTCCCCACCGTGCTCCAGTTTCCTCCCACACCAAAGGTGAACAGGTTGCTATGAGTTGCCCCCCAGTGAGGGCATGAGGGGTAGAAACTGATGAGAGCTGATGGGAACGTGGGGAGAACAAAACAGGATTAGTGTAAGTGGGTGGTTGGTGGTCAGAGTGGGCTAGTTGGGCTGAAGGGCCTGTTTTTATACTCTGTGGCTGTTGCTTGTACAAGTTTCTTTCAGACCTGGTGTGTACTGTATAGAGTAGTTAAGGCATGCAGTGTTGGCCGCCTTTGGTCAAGGAATTCATTCCAAGAGCAACTCTGTAAAACTCTGGTTAGACCACACTTGGAGTATTGTGTCCAGAGAACCCTGCTCTTTTGTGTTCTTTATAAGTGACTTGGATGAGGAGGTGGAAGGGAGGGTTACTAAGTCTGCAGATGATATGAAGGTTGGTGGTGTTGTGGATAGTGCAGAAGGTTGTTGTAGGTTACAACAGGACATTGACAGGGTGCAGAGCTGGGCTGAGAAGTGGCAGATGGGGTTCAGTCCAGAGAAGTGTGAAGTGATTCACTTTGGAAAGTCAAACGTGAAGGCAGAATAAAGAGTTAATGGCAGGATTCTCAGCTGTGTGGAGGAACAGAGGGAACTTGGGAACCGCATCCATAGATCCTTCAAAGTTTCCACATACGTTGATAGGGTGGTTAAGAAGATGTATGGTGTGTGACCTTCATTGATTGGGGAATTGAGTTCAAAAGCGTGAGGTAATGTTCCAGCTCTATAAAACCATACTTGGAGTATTGTGTTCATTTCTGATCTCATTAGAGGAAGGATGTGGAACATTTAGAGAAGGTGCAGACGAGATTTACCAGAATGCTGCCTGGATTACAGAGCGTAGGCTGAGCGAGCTAGGGTGTTTGCCTTTGGAGTGAAAGAGGACAAGAGGCTAAGGAGGGTGAAACTGCGCTGAGATCAGGACACATTGTGCCATGAAGAACGATTTTATGTTAGCTGTGAAAATTATCTCGCATAATTAGCAAGCTAATGACAATGAACTGAAAGGACACTCTGTACAGGCTAGGCTTGTGTTCCCTACATTTTATGATATAGTCTAGATTAGAAGGTAATCAAAAGACAGTTGGTACATGGGGACAAGCAGCATTGATTGAGTGGGCAGCTGGAGACTTTATCCCAGGGTGGAAATGGCTAATATAGAGGGAACATAACTAAGATAATTGGAGGAAAGTATAGGAAGGATGTCAGGGGTAAGATTCTTTATACACAGAGAGTGGGGGGTGTGTGGAACATTCTTCCAGGGTGCTGGTAGAGGCAGTATACGTTAGAGAGATTGAAGAGACTCTCAGGCTCATGGATAATAGAAAAATAGAGGAAAGGAAGCATTTGATTAATCTGGGAGTAGATTGGCAGCACAACATCATGGGCAGAAGAGCCTACACTGTGCTGTACTATATTCCGTGTGGCCAGGTACTCAGTAGATTACATAGTGATGCTTATTTCCAACAGAACAGCAGTGAGTATCAATAGCTAATACACTGAAACCCTGCCCATACACTGACTGGACAGCCTGGCTGCTGCCACACCATGATCCTCCCTTACAGCCTGGGATCATACTGTAGCACACAGGGAGGACGTCGTATGTCTGGGATCACACCTGAAGTCACACTGGATGTGACCTAATCTGAGGTTGTGAAGTGTCAGTCTCAAGTGGCACTGTGTTGACATGAAATCACTGTTCTATGCAGATTACACTGTGTCTGGCCGAGGTTACACGGTGTTTGTCCATGATACCACTGTGTCTGGGCAAGGTTACTCTGTGTCTGGGCAAGGTTACACTATGTCAGGTCATGATATCACTCTCTGTCCAGGATTACCCTGTGTCTGCCCGAGGTTTACACAGTGTGCCTGACCAGGATTATCCAACGTCAAATCACAATTTCACGGTGCCTGACTGAGATTACAATGCGTCTGGCCAAGGTTACATCACGTCTGACCAGGATTACACTGTGTCTGGCCGTGTCTGACCAGAGCTTAACAACTCATTGCAAGCTGCTCCCTCCCTGCAGATCCAGTCATTACTTCCATTACAATCATTCTACTCTTAATTCTAAATACTGTGTCCCTAAGAATTTCTAATACTATCTGCACTGCACTTTTTCAGTAATGTTTAAACTTTATTCAGCATTGTTATTGTTTTACCTTATTCTAGCTCAGTGCTCTGTGTAATGTTTGGTCTGTATGAACAGAATGCAAGACAAGTTTTTCACTGTAACTTGGTACATGTGACAATAATAAACTAATGGGGAAGTTGACATCTGTGAGTCACTAGAGGCTAAAGGACCAGAAATGGTCTGAACTGAGGTTGGAGGTGTGTGAGAGGGGAGCCAGAGTCTGAGTGAAGAATGTCCTTCACATGTTCTGTGTGTGTGTGTGTGTGTGTAGGCTTGTTTGCTGTTGTCGTTTCGTTGCTGTTGCTTGTATTGTTCTGCTGAACATTGCGGGAATGCTATGTTGCCACCAGAAAGTATAATGACAATTGCGGGCTGCCCCCAGCACATCCTCAAGTAGTCAGCAGCCGTCGATCCCAGGGGACCGTGGGTTTGTGCCTCTGGTGGACTGTACCCTCTCCAGGGTGCAAGCCTGGGCGGGAAGATTTGAAGAACCGGCTGTTGCCCATGCAGCGGGTTCTCCCTCTCCACGTCACTGATGTAGTCCAAGGGAAGGGCAAGTGCCGATACAGCTTGGTACCAGTGTCAGAGTGAAGTTGTAAACAACATCAAACTGCCTCAGGGGCCCCGGCTCCAGATTTCTTCCTCAGGGTTTCCTCTCGAAGCCTTTCCCATGGGTGGGTATGGCCGCAAGGCAGCGGAGGTTTAAAATTAGAGTTTTCCTTTCTCCATCCTTAAGTACCGTTGGTTGTTAACACAAATGATGCCTTTCACTGTATGTTTCAGTGTACACGTGATAAGTGAATCTGAATCGGAACTAATACCGGTACCAGTGATTCGTGTCTCGCCAGAATCTCACTGTAGCCGTCTGAGATTTTACTTTCTGGGTAAAAGCACATAATATGGATCTGGGAACGTGCTGTGCCTCTGCGGGATGCTCTGTTTTAGACTGAGATCGCAGAGTCTGCTTGAGGGTCATTGTGTCTGCCTTTGGGAGCAACACACTGCCATCCCACACTAATACAGCAATTGCAAGAAGCAAATGCTTTGGGGTCAGTGGATACTGCCTAGGTAGAGGAGAGTCGCATTGCAGGCCTGTGCATGGCTCAGGAACAATTTTGTAAGATGACTCATCGAGAAGTCACACTCAGAGTGACAACGAGGTATCATGTCACAACAGCTGTGCTCACAGGTGTGGGATTGCACCGACTTTGCATTGCTCACACCCTGTCGGCTGGTATATGGTTCCAGGTACATCCTGTGCAATGTCAGAATAGGCCTAGTGTTGAACTGGCACTCTCTGTCTGACACTACACTGTGTTTGCTCAAAGTTCAAGTTTCAAAGTAAATTTATTATCCAAGTACATGTATGTCACCATATACAACCTCGTATATCACCTTGGAGATTTACTTACTGGTAGGAATTCACAGTAAATACAAAGAACAAATAATAATAATAATAAATAAATAAGCAAGAACAGGAGATGAAGAGTCCTTGAAAGTAAGGTTGTAGGAAGAGTCCAATGTTGGGGTGAGTGAAGTTGAGTGAAATTTTGCCCTCTGGTTCAGGACCCTGATATAATAACTGTCCCTGAACCTGGTGATGTGAGTCCTGAGGCTCCTGTACCTCCTTCTGGATGGTCACATCGAGAAGAGAGCATGACCTAGATGGTTGGGATCCTGTGACAGTGCTCCATGTAGATGTGCTCAGTGATGGAGAGGGCTTTACCTGCGATGGACTGGGCTATAACTACTACTCCTTGTCAGCTTCTTCATTCAAGGACATTGGTGTTTCCATACCAGGCTGTGATGCAACCAGTCAATATACTCTCCACCATACATTCATAGAAGTTTATCGATGTTTTAGATGACATGCCAAACTTTGAAAACTTCTAAGAAAGTAGAGGCACTGCCATTTTTTCTATGTAATAGAGACCTAAGACAGATCCTCTGAAATGTTAACAGCAAGGAATTTAAAGTTGCTGACCCTTTCTACCTCTGATACCCCAATAACAACTGGGCTCATAGACCTCTGGTTTCCTTCTCTAGAAGTCCTTGGTCTTGCTTATTTATCGAGTGAGGGGTACGTTCTGGCACCATTCAGCCAGATTTTCAAACTCATTCCTATATGCTGATTCATCACCACCTTTGATTTGGCCACTGACAGTCATCAGCAAACTTAAATATGGCTTTGGAGCTGTGCTTAGCCTCGCAGTCGTAAGTGTCAAGAGCCTTGTGGTGCACTTGTGTTGATGGAGATTGTGGAGGAGATGCTGTTGCCAGTCCAAACTAACTGGGGTCTGCAAGTGAGGAAATTGAGGATCCAGTACACAAGCGGGTATTGAGGCGTAGGTCTTAGAGCTTATTGATTAATTTTGAGGGGAGGGTAGTATTGAATACTAAACTGCAGTCAATGAAAAGCACCCTGATGGATGCAACTTCACTGCCAAGATGTTCCAAGATTGAACAAAGACCCAACGGAATGGCATCTTCTGTTGATCAAATTGAAGTGGATCCAAATCACTCCTCGGGAAGGAGTTGATATGTTTCATCACCAACCTCTCAAAGCACTTCACCACTGTGGATGTAAGTGCTACTGGATGATAGTCATTGAGGCCAGTTACCACGTTCTTCTTAGGCACCAGTATAATTGAAGCCTGCTTGAAGCAGATGGGGTTCTTCAGACTGCTGAAGCAAGAGGTTAAAGATATCAGGGTCCGAAGTGTCCACTGATGCTGTAGGAAAGTAGCTGTTCCTGAACCTTGTGACGTTGACCTGAAGTGACTTAGAGACAAAGATCCCAGGATCTTCAGAGGACCTGGTGGTGTGGGACCTCACGTTTCTGTAACTCTTGCCTGAATGTAGCAGTGAGAAGATGGGGTGACTCCTCTCACTGCATGAGCAAGTTGGTCTTAAGTTTCTTGAGGACATGGATCCTAGGATCAGTAGATCACCAACATTTCCCAGTCTCTCACCAATTAATGGAAAAGCTCCTGAGAGACAGGATTTATGAACATTTGGAAATACATAATATGATTAGGAATAGTCAGCATGGCTTTGTCAAAGGCAGGTCGTGCCTGACGAGCCTGATTGAATTTTTTGAGGATGTGACTAAACACATTGATGAGGATAGAGCAGTAGATGTAGTGTATATGGATTTCAGCAAGGCATTTGATGAGATATCCCATGCAAGGCTTATTGAGAAAGTAAGGAGGCATAGGATCTAAGGGGACATTGCTTTGTGGATCTAGAACTGGCTTGCCCACAGAAGGCAAAGAGTGGTTGTAGATGGGTCATATTCTGCATGGAGGTAGGTGACCATTGGTGTGCCTCAGGGATCTGTTCTGGGACCTCTACTCTTTGTGATTTTTATAAATGACCTGGATGAGGAACTGAAGGGATGGGTTAGTAAATTTGCTGATGACACAAAGGTTGGGGGTGTTGTGGATAATGTAGAGGGCTGTTAGAGGATACAGTGGGATATCGATAGGATGCAAAACTGGGCTGAGAAGTGGCAGATGGAGTTCAACCCAGATAAGTGTGAGGTGGTTCATTTTGGTAGGTCAAATTATGATGGCAGAATATAGTATTAATTGTAAGACTCTTGGCAGTGTGGAGGATCAGAGGGATCTTGGGGTCCGATTCCATAGGACACTCAAAGCTGCTGTGCAGGTTGACTCTGTGGTTAAGAAGACATACGGTGCAACTGCCTTCATCAATTGTGGGATTGAGTTTAAGAGCCAAGAGGTAATGTTGCAGCTATATAGGACCCTGGTCAGACCCCACTTGGAGTACTGTGCTCACTTCTGGTCACTTCACTACAGGAAGGATGTGGAAAGGGTATAGAGGAGATTTACAAGACCATAGAAAGGGTGCAGAGGAGATTTACAAGAATGTGGCCTCGATTGGGGAGCGTGCCTTATGAGAATGGGCTGAGTGAACTCTGTCTTTTCTCCTCGGAGCAACAGAGGATGAGAGGTGACCTGATAGAGGTGTACAAGATAATGAGAGGCATTGATCATGTGGATAGTCAGAGGCTTTTCCCAGGGCTGAAATGGCTAGCACAAGAGGGCACAGTTTTAAGGTGCTTGGAAGTAGGTACAGAGGAGATGTCAGGGGTAAGTTTTTTACACAGAGAGTGGTGACTGCGTGGAATGGGCTGCCAGCAATGGCGGTGGAGGCAGAAACGATAGGGTCTTTTAAGAGACTCCCGGACAGGTACATGGAGCTTAGAAAAATAGAGGGCTCTGGGTAAGCCTAGGTAGTTCTTAGATCAGGACATGGTCGGCACAGCTTTGTGGGCCGAAGGGCCTGTGTGGTGCTGTAGGTTCCCTATGTTTCTATTAATAAGTACTCAGCTTTCCGAAGATATGTGCTGAAGTAGATGAGCTTGTACCCTGTCACTTCTTTCCACTATAACACACACAAAACGCTGGAGGAACTCGGCAGGTCAGGCATCATCTATGGAGGGGAACAAACAGTCGATGTTTCAGGCAGAGATTCTTCATCATCACGAGAAAGGAAGGTGGAGGGAGGAGGAAGGTGAGTGGGTAGGGGAGGGGGAAATGAAGCAAGAAGCTGGGAGGTGATGGATGGAAGATGTAAAGGGCTGAAGAAGAAATTTGATATGAGAGGGCAGTGAAGAAAGGGAAGGAGGAGTGGAACCTGAGGGAAGCGATGGGAAGGTGAAGAGACGTGATTATTCTGGCTTCTGTCCCCTTCCTTTCCAGTCCTGATGAAAGGTGTTGGACCAAAATGTCGACTATTTATTCAGCTCCACAGATGCCGCCTGACCCACTGCGTTCCTCCAGCATTTAGTGTGTGTTGTTCTATATTCTGTTTGGATCTAATATGCGCAGGTCGGACAGGTGTATTGGGGATTAGCTGGATAATGTGGAGCCACGACAGTGTGGCATTCTGTACGGTGCAGTGGAGTTTTCAATCACTGTCTCATTGCGGCTGCTGCAGTGATTAGTGCCGAACCCAACACAATAGCCACTGCGGTGAGGAGGCTTGCTCCCAGGTCCCAAACGACAGTGGTAGACGACGGGGAGGCAGAGGCTGCGTGACGAGGGAGGGGGGGGAGGCAGACAGAGACAGACAAGACACTCAGAGACCGAGAGAGAGAGAGAGAAAAACAGAAAGTCAGTTACACAAAAAAGACATTTAATAGATGGAGAAAGGAACAGTAAGATAGAGTGTTCGGCTGCATGTTGAGAGAGGAAAGCAGATCGAGAGCTAGATAGAGACTTGTAGGGAGTTGGGACAGACGGGAAGAGGAACGTAGGCAAAGAGAAGTGAGAGACTGACATGGCAAGAGAGTAGGAGAGAGAGATACACACATACGTAAGTGCAGGGACAGAGAGAAGCAGTGAGCGACTGAGAAGCAACAGGCAGTGGGAGAAACCATCACTGTGTAAGACCATAACAGAGGGTAGCTCAGAGAAAGGCAAATAGGCTGAGATAGATGGAGAGAAGCAGTGGATAGAGAGAGAGAGAGAGAGAGAGAGAAACAGTGATGGAAAAAGTGTGCGGAGGGAGAGACTGAATCAGAGAGTATTCGAGGAAAGAAGGTGACAGATTGTGAGATCCAGCGTGGAGAGTGTGAAAGAAGTGTGGGAAAGAGAGAGAAAGCAAGTGAGGGTGAGAGAGGGGGTGTGTGTGAGGGAAAGAGGAGTGAAGTATAAGGAGAGGTGAAAGAGAATGAGGGTGTTGAGAGACAGAAAGGGGGAGTGAGAGAGGGGCAGTTAGGGGGAAAGAGTGTGCGAGAGCACAAGAGAGGGAGGTGAGAGAGAGAGAGGGAGTGAGAGTGAGGGAGGTAAGCTGGGGGTGATGTGGCCTGCCCTCTGACCAGAGCACTTGGGCCAGCCATCCTCTCTGACCGCGTTGATCCTTTGGTTCTGGCGCAATGGCATTCGCCCCTCAGGTGGCTGGAGTTCTGTTCAAAACCATTCGCATCCTGCTGCCCAGCCGCACTCACAGGAGGGGCAGATGTAAGTGTCATCTTCAGTTCATTCCAGGGGTCAGCCTCGGGGGAGTAGTGTGTGTGGGGGGGGGGGGAAGAATGGAAGCAGATTCCAGGGTGAGGGGCAGAGATAACACCCAAACCAAACATTTGCCTAGCCCTGATAACCTCACCCTCCTCATGGTGAAAAAATTGTGTCTTTAATTACCCCCTTACATCCAAATGCATTTACTCTCTAAATGGAAGCGATTCACCCTGTCCCATCCTGAAGGTAGGGCACATGCTCTTGAGTGACCTTCTCCTGCAACTGGGTCCAGAACTTTAGCTGAATACTGCCCTCTTTCAAACATTCTGCTCAGGGACTATGGCACAGCGGTCAGGAGCAAGAATCCGACTCCATCTCCATCTACTCTGCTGGGAACAGTCATTGAGTTACACAGCAAGGTATTGCATGTTCCCTGTATGTAAATTAACCCTGGATCATGAATAATTACTATCGGCAGAAGGAACCTCTTTGTAGTATGGTTACTTAGCTTTCATTGGAGACCATGTTGGCTCACAGTTCTCCCAGGCTCCACACCAGGCTGTACCACAGGGCTTTGACAAGTGCTCACCCGCCAGTTCCTGCAGCTGGTCAGTTCCCCTTTCCCAAGCCAGCTCACGTCCCACCACTGGATATCACTCTACATCACAGCACCACCCGCAGATAGCACCTTCTCTCTCCCTGTTTGGTCTGGGGTGTGGAGGCACTTGGGGATTAGGTTCTACGGTAGATGGAGTCATTCCTGGATATTGGGTGTGTAATTATGGGGGTGGAGTTCTGGCAGTTTTGGGATTGTATAGTAATTTATTTTTCTATGATTATAAAGTTAGTGGCATTATTTGTTTCAGAATATGACAGGGGAATGTGTGGTTACAGAAATCTAATGAGAAGATGGGATAATGTAGAGGGAGGTTCACTCTGTATCTAACCCATACTGTCCCTGTCCTGTGAGTGTGTGATGGGACAGTGTAGAGGGAGATTCACTCTCTATCTAACCCATACTGTCCCTGTCCTAGGAGTGTGTGATGGGACAGTGTAGAGGGAGATTCACTCTGTATCTAACCCATGCTGCCCTGTCCTGGGAGTGTGTGATGGGACAGTGTAGAGGGAGATTCACTCTGTATCTAACCCGTGCTGTCCCTGTCCTGGGAGTGTGCGATGGGACAGTGTAGAGGGAGATTCACTCTGTATCTAACCCGTGCTGTCCCTGTCCTGTGAGTGTGTGATGGAACAGTGTAGAGGGAGATTCACTCTGTATCTAACCCGTGCTGTCCCTGTCCTGGGAGTGTATGATGGGACAGTGTAGAGGTAGCTTCACTCTGTATCTAACCCGTGCTGTCCCTGTCCTTGGAGTGTGTGATGGGACAGTGTAGAGGGAGATTCACTCTGTATCTAACCCGTGCTGTCCCTGTCCTGGGAGTGTATGATGGGACAGTGTAGAGGTAGCTTCACTCTGTATCTAACCCGTGCTGTCCCTGTCCTGGGAGTGTGTGATGGGACGGTGTAGAGGGAGCTTCACTCTGTATCTAACCCGTGCTGTCCCTGTCCTGGGAGTGTGTGATGGGACAGTGCAGAGGGAGCTTCACTCCGTATCTAACCCGTGCTGTCCCTGTCCTGGGAGTGTGTGATGGGACAGTGTAGAGGGAGATTCACTCTGTATCTAACCCGTGCTGTCCCTGTCCTGGGAGTGTGTGATGGGACAGTGTAGAGGGAGCTTCATTCTGTATCTAACCCGTGCTGTCCCTGTCCTGGGAGTGTGTGATGGGACAGTGTAGAGGGAGCTTCACTCTGTATCTAACCCGTGCTGTCCCTGTCCTGGGAGTGTGTGATGGGACAGTGTAGAGGGAGATTCACTCTGTATCTAACCCGTGCTGTCCCTGTCCGGGGAGTGTGTGAGGAGCGACATACTTTGTAGAGTGTTTCTGGTAACTGCCAACTCTTTGTTTCCCTAGTTTACTATGCCCAGACCAGGGAAGGATCCTGATGTTGAAGGGTTCCTGAGATTTAGTTGTCTCCTTTTTTTGGAGAATTTAGTCATGGAGGGCCATGACTAAGCAGATCTCTCCAAAGCAGATATTGTGTAAAATGCAAATGAAATTTGCCACATTCGCAAAAATAACAATGAACAATTAGTGAAGCATATGACGTTCAGTCACTAATTATCAATGAACATAAGCACTGTTGGTTAACAATACTAGAATGATATAATCCTTCTGTGTTCAATTATTTCTGATATTCAGGGAGAATTTGTTGATATAATTTCAAAAAGGACACTGAATGAGTTGAGTCCAGGATTAGTGACTGTGTTCTTGGTATCTGAGAGTTGTGTAACAATCCGTGGCAAGAAGGATGACCGGGAGCTGTGGGGCCAATTTAATTGATGTGCCCTTGACTTTTCTAAAGAATAATTTACACTCGGTGGCCACTTTATTAGCTATCTCCTGTATGTCTGTGGTTTTCTGCTGCTGTAGCCCATCCACTTCAAGTTTCAATGTGTTGTGTGCTCAGAGATGCTCTTCTGCACACCACAGTGGTAACAGTTTGGTTATTAGAGTTACTGTCGCTTTGAACCAGCCTGGCCATTATCCTCTGACCCCTCTTTCGAACAAAGCATTTTTTTCCCACAGAACTGCCACTCACCATATTGTTTGTTTTTCTTGTTGTTCTTGCCATTCTCTGTAAACCCTGGAGACTGTTGTGCGCCCCAGGAGACCAGCAGTTTCTGAGATACACAAACCATCTGGCACCAACAATCATTCTACAGCCACACATTTCTTCCCCATTCTGTTGCTTGGGCTGAACAACAACTGAACCTCATGACCATGTCTGTGTGCTTTTATACACTGGACTGTTGGACTGTTGCCACGTGATTAGGTCATTGCATTAACGAGTAGGTGTAGAGGTGTACCTAGTAAAGTGGCCACTGAGTGTGTTTTGACAAAGGAACATATTTATCTCTCTCTCTCTCTAACTCACTCTCTCCCTCTCTCTAATCTCTCTCTCACTCTCTCTCTCTAACTCTCTCTCCCTCTCTCTCTCTCTCTCTCTAACTCTCTCTCCCTCTCTCTCTCTCTCTCTCTCTCTCTCTCTAACTCTCTCTCTCTCCCCCTCTCTCTCACTCTCTCTAACTCTCTCCCGCTCACTCTCTCTAACTCTCTCTCTCACTCTCTCTCTCTAACTTTCTCTCTCTCTCTCTCTCTCTAACTCTCTCTATCTCCCTCCCTGTCTGTCTCTATCTATCTTTCTCTCCTCTCTCTCTCTAACTCTCTCTCGTATGGAGGGTAAAACAAGCACAGAGGGTTTTATGATGTATCATTACTGTTAAAATGGCTGAATTTATGAGGCTAATTTGTGCACAGAAGGTTCCCATAAACAGCCAGAGGACATAGCCGGATCATGGGTTTTAGTGACATGGCAGAAGGAATAAATATTGGCCCTAAAACTGACAACTCTGCCTTCAAAGTACAGCTTTTATATCATTGGTATTAACCTGGTAGAGCTACCAACCCTGGTTTAATCTCCTCTCTGAAAGACAACACTTCCACTGTTCAGGACTCGTTGCTAGGGTGGGATTCGAAGCCGGTACCGTGAAATCCCAGTGAGCCCCAGCAAACACCAAAAGGAGATGGTTATAACCACGGCAAAATTAACCTGTATCTATAAGCCTGGACAGCAAAGGCCTTTGCCAGTGTTTCTGTGACTGCATGTGGCTCAGATGAGCTGAAGGAAATGTGTGCATGAATGCTTACAATATTATTGAACTGCCTGGCTGTAAAATGTCTAGCTTGTTCCACCCCAGTACCCTACTGGTCACCTTGTATTAGTCTTTGTATACACCTGGCTTCATCAGCAGAGAAGCAAACAGATGAATCACTCAGGTCAACCTCAGCTCCTCACCTCCCTTCTAGCTAAGGATTTCCCCAGGTGTTTTTCTGTCTATCAAACGTATTTGTCCTGTTATTCCTCTCTCCCTTTCTCCCCATTTCTTCCTCTCGCTATTTCTCTGTTAGTCTCAATTTTACTCTTTCCCTCAGTACATTTGTTATCACTCGTTTCTACTTGCACATTTATCATTCGTCCAGTCTGTTAATTCATTCCTGACTCTCTCTCTCTCCCTCTCTCAAAGTTTCATAACCTGCATTTGTTGTTGTCCCCTCTATCCCTACCCTTAACCTCTTCAGTGATTTGCTGTCCCCTTCGCCCTCTGTCCACCCATCACTACCTCTCCACTACTCAGGAACCAACAACAACAATTTGCATTTACATAGCTCCTTTAAAGCAACGAAAGCAAATTTCACAGGAGCACTTTTCGTTGACCTGGACACTGAAGGAGGCATTCGGACTGGCGGCCAGAACCGGTTGAAGAGGATGGGAATGAGGGAGGTTTTGGGATGCTTATCTGAAGCTGCAGAGCAGAATTATTAGGATGCTTTCTCAATTACAGAGTATGTTTAATGAGCTAAGGTTGAGTGAGCCAGGTTTTTTTTCCTTTTGAAGTGAAGGAGAATGAGAGGTGACTTGACTGAGGTGTACAAGATAAAGGGCATAGATCAAATGGACAGCCAGAGCTGTTTTATCCCCCGGTGAAAATGGCTATTACGACAGGGTATGACTTTAAGGAGATTTGAGAAAAATATAGGAAGCATGTTAGAGGTAGGTTTTTCTTAACACAAAGTCTGATGGGTGGGGAATGTTCTACTGAGGGTAGTAGTAGAGGCAGATACATTAAGCTCTTGTGCACATGTAGTGTAGTAGTGTAGGTTTGATTAGTGTAGGCTCCGTTAGTCTCGATAGACCATGGATTTGTGCCTTGGAGAGTTTCCAGGGCACAAGCCTGAGCAAGGTTTTTTTAATGGGAGACCGGCAGTTGCCCAAGCTGCAAGTCTCCCCTCTCCACACCACCAATGTTGTCCAAGGGAAGGGCAAGGGCTGATACAGCTTGGCACCGGTGTCATCGCAGAGCAATGTGTGGTTAAGTGCCATGCTCAAGGACACACACACAGCCTCAGCCCAGGCTCGAACTAGCGACCTTCAGATCTAGTGACCTAGTAATCACTTGGCCACGTGCCATGTGCACATTGATGAAAGGAAAAATAGAGAGCTGTGAGGGATGGAAGGGTTATATTGACCTTGGAGTAGGTTAGAGGGTTGGCACAATATTGTGGGCCGAAGGGCCTTTACTGTGCTGTACTCTTCTGTGTTTTATGTTCTATATGTGCAGTGATGGGGAAGCTAAGGGTTGCCTGAGAGGAGGGAAGAATATTGTTTGGTGCAAGTTGCCTTTTTACTGAAGGTAGTGCAGTGGATGTGATGCAGATGGATTTAGTGAAGCACTTGACAAAGTTCCTTCCCCATGTATGCTCATTCTAAAAGTCAGAAGGCATGAGGTCCTGGGAAACCTGGCTGCATGGGATCAGAATTGGCTTTCCCACAGAAGGCACAGTCATGGAGCATGTTCTTGCTTGGAAGTCTGTGACCAGTGATATTCTGCAGGGAGCTGTTCTGGGACCCCTGCTTGTTGTGATATTTATAAGTGACTTGGATGAGGAAGACAATGGGTGTGTTTGTAGCTGATACAAAGGTTGGTGGTATGATGGGCAGTGTAGATGTTGTCGTAGGCTACAACCGGACATTGATAAGATGAAGAGCTGGGCTGAGAAGTGGCAGATGGAATTCAAACTGGAAACATGAACTGATTCACTTTGGAAGGCCAAACTGGAAGGCAGAACAGAGGGTTAATGGCAGGATCCTTAGCAGTGTGGAGGAACAGAGTGATCTTGGGGTCCACGTACATGGATCCCTCACAGTTGCTGCAGCAGGTTGATTGGGTGGTTAAGAAGGCATTGGGTACATTGCCCTTCATTAGTCAGGGGATTGAGTTTGGTGAGGTGATGTTGCAGCTCTATAAAACTCCGATTAGACCACACGTCAAGTATTGCGTTCAGCTCCGATCACCTCAATATAGGAAGCATGAGGAAGCTTTAGAGAGGGTGCAGAGTAGATACACCAAGACACTGACTGGATCAGAGAGCATGTCTTATGACGATAGGTAGAGCAAGCTAGGACTTTTCTCTTTGGAGTGAAGGAGGATCAGAGATGACTTGATTGAGGTGTAGAAGATGGTAAAAGGCATAGATCAAGTGGACAGCCAGAGACTTTCTCCCGAGGTGGAAATGGCTGATATGGGGGGCATAATTTTAAGGTGATTGGAGGCAAGTATGGGGGGGAAGTCCAAGGTGGGTTTTTTACACAGAGAATAGTGGGTGCATGAAACGTACTGGTAGAGGTAATGGTGGAGCCCAATGCCTTAGTGACGCATAAGTAACTCTTAGATGGGCTCATGTTTGAAAGGGCTATGTGGTGGGGGGAGGGTTAGACTGATCTTAAAGCAGGTTAAAGGTCAGCACAACATCGTGGGCTGAAGGGGCTGTAGTGTGCCATACTGTTCTATGTTCTACTGAGGCTTCAGAGTACGCAGTCCATAGTAAAATGGTTGACTCAAGGCTGCAAGGGGAGAAGGTGGGATGGGATCTAGGAGGGACAACAGTTATGGGAAGGGAAAATCCTGGCGAACCTCCTATTCTTCCTGCCAGATCAGTGGTTTCATTTCATTTCAACATCATGTAAAAATGCAAAGCCATGCCTTACATGTGAGGCACCCCTTGCTTGAACAGCTTTGCGAGAGGCGGCCATCATCAAAGGAGAGCAGACCAATGAGAAATGGTCTTTGGGGAGGATGAGGGGTATCAGTATGGAGGACAGTGTCCACTCTCAGAGCAAAGGGCAAAAGTGTTTGGTTGATGGGACCCCCTTCACCCCAAATAATGACCTGTTATTTGACTGTGGGGAGTTGGGACTGATCACCCCATCCCTGCCCCATTCCAACTGATGACCTTAGCCAATACCCTCACACCAGTGGCCAGAGATGTACCTTCTGCCCCGGTTAACTGATTACTATTTATACAATCCAGGAAAGGGCAGTACTGCAGAAGGAGATATCACTGCACCTTTCAGAAGAGAATTCAGTAATGAACTGGAGGAAGAAAAAATACAGGGTCAAGCTCATAGATTATATCGCACAGAAACAGACCTTTTGGCCCAGCTCATCAGCGCTGTCCAGAATGTCTATCTGAGTTAGTTCTATTGTCCCATATCTATCTGAACTTTTCCTATCCACGTTACTTTTAAACACCTATCGTACCTGTCTCTACTCTCTCCTCAGTCTGTATATCCACCTCCTTCTCTGTGGAGAAAGATTTCCCTCAGGTCACTTTTAAATCTTTCTCCCCTCACCTTAAACCTATGCCCTCTGCTTATGACCTTCCCCGACCCCGGGGCAGTGGTACGGTGCCGTAGCAGTTAGCGCAGCACTTTACAGTGCCAGCGACTGGGGTTCAATTTCCGCCACTGTCCGTGAGGAGTTTGCACGCTCGCCTCATGACCGTGTGGGTTTCCTTCAGATGCCCGAGTTTCCTCCCCCATTCCAAACATGCAAAGGTTAGCTTTAGTAAGTTGTAGGGGTGCTATGTTGGCACCAGATTCATGGCGACACTTGCCACTGATGCAAACAACTCTGTTTCAATGTACATGTGACAAATAAAGCTCATCTTTCCTCTCTTAAACCTGAGCTGTCCATTTCATTCATGTCCCTCTTGATTTTATGTACTGCCATAGGGTCACCCCCCCACCCCCCGCCTGCCTCCTGCAATTCCATGGGAAAAAAGTCCCAGTCTTTCAGGGGATGCAGTTTCAAGACAAAGATCTGGTTGTAGGGATTTCTCTTCACAGAGAGCTGTGTGGCTATGAGTCAAAGTAACTTTATTACAGAACTATGTATCTATTACCATATACTGCCCTGAAATTCATTTTATTGCAAATGTTCACAGGGAAATAAAGAAATACAATACAATTTATGAAAACTAGACTTAAAAAGACCAGCAAACAACCAATGTAGAGAAGAAGGCAAATTAAAAAAGGTAGATTGACAGATAGATGATGCTGAGAACTCTGCTTCATCAACCACCCATTTACATTCAGTCCATTTCATTCTCCCATCATCTCCCTCCCGATTCTACCGCTCAGTGGAAGATTACACTGGCCAATTAACCTACCGACCCTGGTGGACTAGAGCAGGGGAGTATGGTTTACTGTAGATGGGATCAGCATGCATAGGTTGGGCTGAAGGGCCTGTTTCTGTGCTTTATTCCCCAACCTCTTTTTGTCTAGGTTTAGGGGAATCACAAATAGAGGGCTTAGGTTCAGGAGTAGAGGGGAGCAATTAAAGAGGAATGCAAGGGGTGACTTTTTCACCCCGTGAGTGGTCAGTATGTGGAATGAGCCGCCACAGTGAGTGGATAAGGCAGGTACATTAACCACATCTAAAAGAATTTGGACAGGTAAGTGGATAGGAAAGAGACACAAGCAAATGGGACAATCATAGATGGAAACCTGATGGGCTGAAGGTCATATTTCCATGCTGTGTGATCTATGAGATGGGATTAATTGGATAGCTGTTGCAAAGATCTTCTATGACAATTGCAGAGAACTATGGCACCTTGTCTCTTGAGGTTTCACACCACCAGTCTCGTTCAGATCATTCCTTTCCCCTCAGTTGTCCATCATCCTCCATGATTGTCCCATGCTGTCTGCTCCAACCCATCTGGTTGGACCTGCCCCACTCTCAGTCACCACCTTCTTTGTGGCTTTATTTTATTTACTTAGCAGTACAGAGCGGAATTTGGAGCCACACCACCAACAACTCACCGATTCCACACTAGGCGAGTCACGGGATGATTTACAATGACCCTTAACCTGCTAACAAGACTTTGAACTGTGGGAGGAAACTGGAGCTCCCAAAGGAAACCCGTGCATTTCACAGGAAGGACATAGAAACTCCTTACAGAGGACACCAGCATTGAACTCCAAACTCTGATGCCTCAAGCTGTAATAGCATAGCACTAACTACTATGTTATTGTGCATCCTGCTGCTACCACCCAGCAGCTCCTAAACACACAGGCCATAAATAGGCAATAAAGCATTGGCCAGACTGCATTTGGATTACTGTGAGCAGTTTTGGGCCCATATCTAAAAAAGGATGTGGAGAGGGTCCAGAGGAGGTTCACAAGAATGATAAGTTTTATGTATGAGGAATGTTGGTGGCTCTGGGCCTATACTCACTGGAGTTTAGAAGAATGGGAGAGAATCTTATTGAAACCTATCAGATATTGAAAGGCCCAGACAGAGTGGATGCGGAGAGGATATTTCCTGTGTTGAGAGAGGGTACAGTCTCAGAACAGAAGGATGTCCCTTTAGAACAGGGATAAGAAGGAATTTCTTCAGCCAGAGGGTGGTGAATCTGTGGAACTCATTGCCACAGAAGGCTACAGAGCCCATATCATTAAGTATAAAGTGGATGCGAATAGGTATTTGATTAGGAAGGACATCAAAGGTTTTGGGGAGAAGGCAAGAAAATGGGGTAGAGAGGGATAATGAATCAGCCATGATTGAATGGTGGAGCTACTTGATTGACAATCAGAAGTGTCCCAATTGGAGTACAAAGAGGTTTGTATACTTTTCAATTGGTTCTGGCATCATGGAGGGAGGGCGGGACTATCAGGGGCAGATAGCTGTGGGAACAGTCCTCCAGAGTACTGGAGATGGCAGCCCCTCCTCCTGACTGGGGTTGTCTCTGTGGTACTAGTTAATCATAGGAAGTGGATAGGATGAATGGCCTAACTCTTCTCCAATTCTTATGGTCTTGTCTACTCTTACACCAGTGTCTCTAGAACACAGAACAGTACATCACAGGAAAAGACCCTTTGATTCAGCATGTGCCAAACACAGTGCCAAATTAAATGGCACTGCTACCTCTACCCAGTCCATTCCCTGCCTGTTCATGCTCCTGCCTAAATGTCTCTTGAATATCATTTCTGTATCTGCTTCCACCACTTCTCCTGGCAACCCGTTCCAGGCACCCAAACAGACTGCATAAAAAAAATCTTACCCCATACATCTTTAATCTTTCCCCCTCCTGCCTGAAATGCATATCCTCTGGTATTCGTCATTTCAGAATGAAAATCAGGTTTAATATCGCGGACAATCTGTATGGCATGGAATCTGTTGTTTTGCAGCAGCCGAGCAGTGCAATACAAAAATACTATAAATTAGAAATAATGATATAAAAATAAATTAACTAAGTAGTGCAACACGAGAGCAAAAATGTACTGGGGTCCATTGTCCATTCAGAGATGGAGGAGGGGAAGAAGCTATTCCTAAAGTACTTCAGGCTCCTGTACCTCCTCCCTGATGGTGGTAACGAGAAGCCTCCAACACTCCTCATACCTTACCGTCTCTAATCCAGCGTCCTGGTGAATCTCTTCCGCACCCTCTCCAAAGTTTCCACATCGTTCATACAATAAAGTGAACACAATACTCCAAATGTGACTGACCGATAAAGCAAGATGGCCAGAGATGAGATTCTTCACGTTATTAGTTTACGGAGGAAAACCATTAGCTACTAAAGGCAGCTTGAACGGTCAGGATGGGAATTTGAGGAAGGTACAGTCTACAAAGTAAAAAAAATCTTCGATCCCACAACACTCTCACTTATTTGCGGACTTACTCTGGTGTAGAAGAAGGCCCTTTAGCTAAAATCAATGCTGAATATTTGTCAGCTGCTTCAGAGACCTTCCTTGGTGGTCCCAGTATGAAACAATGGAGAGTCCAGGATTTATGCCCTTCCAGCTGAGAGGAATAAATCCTCCTTACACCACTACAACCTTCCCAATCTTCTCATGATCCTGCTGTTATCTGTAGGGAGAGCGAATTCTACAATTGCTACACACCTGCAGCTTTCCAGAAGACCAGAACAGTTCTAGTCCACTCCCCTACCTCTGGTCCAGCAGAGAGAAAAAACACAAAAAAAACAGTAAGAGCATTGAAAAAATGAAATCATAATTCAACACATTAATCCTATAAAAATATTGTTGTCGGGAATTGAAAGGGTGTTAGATTGAAAATCGAAAGCATCCATTCGGAGTTCAAACCAGTCTGCCTGCTTTTCAATTGGCGATGGCTTCATGAAGCTGGGCAACCAATGGGTGAGGAGAGAGGGCGGGGCTATCGGGGATAGTCATGTGACACAAGCCTACAAGGTGCTCTCGCAGCTCCAGCTCCTGACCGGGGTTTACTCTGTGATATTAGTTAAGTTTGAGTGGATGAGCCTGTTTCATCAGCTCTTGTTGGCAGCAAAATGATTTCTCTGCTTTTCTTTTCGTCTTTCGGCTTCATGTTTCTTGTTGTCTCCGACTTTCTGTCTGCATGCCCAAAAAAAACAGCGGCCAGCAAAGCACCCTGCTTGAGTTCCGTGTGAAAGAGGAACATGCCAAAGAATACCAAGATCTTGTTATCGCATCTTGTCATTGAAATATCTGCTTGCTGCATGCGGTTGACTGGTTTGCTTTATCACTACTTCAGTGAAGTGTGTTTCTGTCAGTCTCTGGTTGTATCGTTAAGAGGAAGCTACAGTCTCTCGTTAGTGTCCCAGCAGTGGGCACTTTTGCACCAAAAGTTCTACATTAGGATTAAATATTTTTCTCCTCCTTGTCTCCCTTCTCCCGGTCAGCCAACCAGCTCCAACCAATGCAGAGTCAAGTGGGCGGTTAAAGCTGCAGTTCCACACCGTGCCAGTGTGTGGTGCTAATGAGTAACGTTAATTCTCCAACATGAAATAGATTCAGATCTATCACATGTACTACTGTGAAATGTGGAATTTGCGCTAATAACCAACACAATCTAGGTGTGCGTCGCCAAACATTCGGACGCCAGCGTAGATTGCTCACCACATACGCAGTACACCACCGACAGCATCAGAACAAACCCCTTTCAGCACCCTGCCGCCCATCCACCCACTCAGACACACATAAAGACCTCCAACCCCAGGACAGGCTGCCCCTGGACCTCCAACCAACAGCTCTGAACATGCGGACATTGCACCCCAGCCCCGCAGACTCTCAGCCCAGAATACCTTTACTTCACTTTCTCTCTCTCTCTGATGCCAGTTTAGGGCCCAGGTTCGAGGACTGGCGACGAAGCTAAATGACAGATAGTTTTGTTCAATATGGTAAGTGGAAGGCATTAAATAAATTTAAGCAAAATAAAGAAACTACAATTCAAGAATTAGAACTAAACGATCTACCCCACTAGTGCCTTCGCAATTTTGTATGTATGCCTCTCAACCCTATTCACCCCAAGGTGAACAAGGATTAAAGATTAGCTTTATTTGACATACCTACATTGAAATGTACAGTGAAATTGGTTGTTTGTGTCAAAGCAAATCAGCGAGGATTGTTCTGGAGGCAGCCCACAAGTGTTGCCACGCTTCCAGCACCAGCACGGCACGCCCACAACTTACTAACCCAAACGGTACAGCTTTGGAATGTAGGAGGAAACCTGTGCGGTTCTGAGGAGCACGTACAAACTCCTTACAAACCGTGGCAGGAATTGGACCCCGACTGGCGATGACTGATGCCGTTACAGCATTACGCCGCCCTATCCAACACCATAACAAATCCAGCCTCGTCCCGTATTAAAGCCCTTCAATCCAGGCAGCATCCAACATCAATTCCTCTACACTCCTTCCACTGTAATCAAATCCTTCCTAAAGCAGGTGACCAGAACTGCACATGATATCTTGCGGTTTAGTAAGCATTTTACAAAGTTGCAGCATAACATCCCAATTTTTATATTCTGTGACTCAACCCATGAAGGTAAGCATGTCATGTGTGTTCTTCATCACCCTCTCTAACTGTGTCACCAATTTCAGGATTTGAATTCTGTTTATTAATGTTTCTTTGTGCCGTATCTTTTACTGCATATATTTTGCCACCCACTCACCTCCCTCTTTTCCTCGAGAAGTGGTACACAGAACATGAGACATAGAGCGGTGTGGCTTAATTCAGATCCTTTGACCCACGATGTTGCACCAACCTTTTAACCTACTCTAAGATTAATCTAACCCTTCCCTCCCACATAGCCGTCTGTTTTTCCATGAGTTTCTTAACTACCCCTAACGTACTTAATGAATTCTTTGCTTCAGTATTCACCAGGGAAAAAGACCTTGGCAATTGTGGGGATGACTTACAGCGGACTGAAACGCTTGAGCATATAGGCATTAAGAAAGAGGATGTGCTGGAGCTTTTGAAAAGCATCAAGTTGGATAAGTCACCAGGACCAGATGAGATATACCCCAGGCTACTATGTGAAGCAAGGGAGGAGATTCCTGAGCCTCTTGCAATGATCTTTGCGTCATCAGCAGGGATGGGAGAAGTTACGGAGGATTGGAGGGTTGCAAATGTTGTTCCCTTGTTCAAGAAAAGGAGTAGAGATAGCCCAGAAAATTATAGACTAGTGAGTCCGACTTCAGTGGTGGGCAAGTTGATGGAGAAGATCCTGAGAGGCAGGATTAATGAGCATTTGGAGAGACATAATCTGATTAGGGCTAGTCAGCATGGCTTTGTCAAGGGCAGGCTGTGCCTTACGAGCCTGATTGAATTCTTTGAGGAAGAAATAAAACGCATTGATGAAGGTAGAGCAGTGGATGTAGTGTATATGGATTTCAGTAAGACATTTGATAAGGTTCCCCATGCAAGGCTTCTTCAGAAAGTAAGGAGTCATGGGAACCAAGGAGACCTTGCTTTATGGATCCAAAGTTGGCTTGCCCACAGAAGGCAAAGTGTGGTTGCAGATGGTTCATTTTCTGCCTGGAGGTCAGTGACCAGTGGTGTTATTAGGGATCTGTTCTGGGATTTTTATAAATGACCTGGATGAAGAAGTAGAAGGGTGGATTAGTAAGTTTGCTGATGACACAAAGGTTAGGGGTGATGTGGATAGTCTCCGGGGTTGTCAGAGGTTACAGCAGGACATCGATATGATGCAGAATTGGGCTGAGAAGTGGCAGCTGGACTTCAACCCAGTTAAGTGTGAAGTGGTTCATTTTGGTAGGTCATATTTGAAGACAGAATATCATATTAATGGTAAGACCCTTGGCAATGTGGAGGATCTGAGAGATCTTGGGGTTCATGTGCACAGGACTCTCAAAGCTGCTGAGCAGGTTGACGGTGTTGTTGAGAAGGTATATGGTGTGTTGGCATTCATCAACCATGGGATTGAGTTCAAGAGCTGGGAGGTAATGTTACAGCGATATAATACCTTGGTCAGACCCCACTTGGAGTGCTCAGTTCAGTTCTGGTCACCTCACTACAGGAAGGATGTGGATACTATAGAGAGAGTGCAGAGGAGATCGACAAGGTTGTTGCCTGGATTGGAGGGTGCACTTTATGAGAATAGGTTGAGTGAACTTGGCTGTTTCTCCTTGGAGCGACGGAGGATGAGAGGTGACCTGATAGAGGTATATAAGATGATAAGGGGCATTGATCGTGTGGATAGCCAGAGGCTTTTTCCTAGGGCTGTAGTGGCTAACACGAAGAGGCATAATTTTAAAGTGTTTGGAAATAGGTACCGAGGGGATGACAGGGGTAAGTTTTTCACACAGATAGTGGTGGGTGCCTGGAATGCACTGCAGATGGCAGTGGTGGAAGTGGATACAATAGGATTTTTTAAGAGCCTCCTAAAGGTACATGGAGCTTAGAAAAATAGAGGGCTATGCACTAGGAAAACTCTAGGCCGTTTCGAGAGTAGGTTATGTGGTTGGCATAACATTGTGGGCTGAAAGGCATGTAATGTGTTATAGATTTCTATGTTCTATATTCTGTGTATCTGCATCTATCACCACCCCTGGCAGGGCTCTTCATAGAACTATCTCCCTCTGTGTAAAAAAAACCTACCTCTGACAACCCTGCCCCTCCCCGTATACTTTCCTCCAATCACCTTAACATTATGCCCTTCTCATCAATTTCTGGATTTCCATCCTGGGAAGGAGTCGCTGGCTGTCCTCTCAGTCTATGCCTCTTATTACCTTGTTCACCTCGAGAGAGTCACCTCTCTCTCTCTCAGCCTCCCTCACTCCAAAGAGAAAAGCCCCTATTTGTGGGTCAGTCTCCATCTCCACCAGGTGCTTCAAGTGTACGATTTCTGAATTTCGCATCTGACATCGTGGCTCCAAGCTTTCGGCTTTGTTCACTTGTCCCAGATTTCTCAATATATAGAAACAGTTTTCATTCTTGAACTTAAGCCCTTTTAATCTCTGAGAGTATGCGATGATAGGGCTTCTTGAATTTCAGGGGATAAAGCCCAGAAGTTTAGAAGGATCGTAGTACTTGAGTACAAAGCCCTCCAATTCTGAATAGTTTGAGTGACCTTGTTACCTAAACCCTAACACAGGGTTACTGGACAGTGTCCCACAACATTGCCCTTCCTACCCCCAGCAAGGCCTTGAAAGAGGAGGAAAGGGAATAAAGATTTATGGACGTAAAACCAGACTGATAGAAACCAATTTACTGAAAGGACGGGTTTTGAGAGTTTCAATCTTTGAAGACAAGTTGTGTTTGGTGTTCCTTGAAATGTTGGGTTTTAGAGTGTGCTGGCTTTCAAATACTCCTGGGCATTTTATACCGTGTAATGAGCTCTGGTGGGTGAGAACCATGTCACCAAAGATTCCTGATCTGTTTGCTTCCAGTTTCCACAGGGGAGCAGAGCTATCAGCCCACGTTACAGAGGCCACTCATATCCTGTGTGGTTTTGGTCCGTGTGCTGGTTAGGGAGTCTCTAACTCCATGAATTCAGATCCCACCAGACAGAAATTGAGCTTGGATATCCTGGGCAGTGAGAGTTAGTGCAATTGTGAATCTACAACAAGCTGGATGTCCAACTCCTGGTGATTTTTAAAAGTGGACACACCATGTAAATTCAAACTTTGTAGCTGCGGAATTTAAAATGCTAACGCACTGCAAATTAAAACAAAAATTTAGCAAGGGTGGCAATGCATTTAGTGGGCTAAAATTACCAAGGCCAACCTGTAACTCTTAAAAAGCCTATAATGAACATCCTGTGCCAAGTAGCTTAAGATTCTTCTGGAGTTATTGTATCTCATCATCTCAAAATTGGTAAAATGAAGGGACGGGCTACACTCACCTAAACGAAAGCAGATCATATAACACTTAGTGCCATCCAGAACAACCCACCCATCCCATCACTAGAGCACCTTGGCTGCACTGTGGCACCATCTACAAGTAACACACCAGCATTGCACCTGGTTTCCGGTGCATCTTGTGTTAATGGTGAAGAGAATGAGTGGTGGGCAAGCAGCTTGTTACACAAGGTGTTGGTGTTGTACATTTTATATATTTTTTATTTGTATTATTTATTTTTACTTAGAGATACAGCACAGTAACAGGCCCTTCAGCCCAACAATCCCATTCTGCCCAATTATACCCATGTGGCCAATTAACCGTCTAAATGATATGTGTTTGAAATGTGGGAGGAAACTGGAGCACCTATAGGAAACCCACAGGGTCACATGGAAAGCGTACAGTCTCCCTGACAGGCAGCGGCGGGCACTGATCCCAGGTTGCCGGCACTGGAATAGTATTACGCTAACCCAACACTTCCTTGCCTACCTCACAGCGAATAAATCCCCTTCCATTCCCAATCATAAATAAAGTGGAAGGAGGTAACCCCCTACAGAAGGGATGAGATTCCCCTGCAGTGGAGTATTTGAGGTCAATAATGGCCCCAAGACTAAGTCTGCACTATCCCAAACTAGTAATGCTGAGCCACTGCCCAGGGCTCTACGTGGCCTTGTTAAGGACACTAAAAAAACAGGTGTCCATTGTCTGGCAACAACCTGAAACACTGGGGTAAGACAAACCTGTTCAGTGACCCGCAGACACTGAGTGGGTGGATGGTGTTAAGTGTTGAATTAACTGCTTTCAACCAGGCTACTGAACCCATTTTTTCACATTCCCAACTGTTAGGCAGTGAGGTAACTCTGGAAGCATCTTACGCAGTTTGGCATAGGGCATTCACAGCCCGGCCCACACCCAAGCTGCGAAACTTACACAGCGACTTTACTTCAGAAACCACCAGTAATCTGCCGCCTTTTCCCATCACATGCCAAGATGGTTTGCAACCCATTGCTGCGTTTGCCCAATCAGAGGAGCGGCCTTCAAGGAGGGATCTGTCCAGGCATCACAGTCCCTGTCTAGAACAGGAAATGGTGATGGTCAATGTCAAAGAACAATCATCAGCACCAATCAACTATTCAGTAATCCTAGCATTTGCAGTTTCCAATGTGCCCTCCGCCAAGATAAATCCCCAGGATGTTTTAAAAGCCAGTGGACATATCACCCAAAAAATGTTGAATTTTTTTAAAGATATATAGTCCTTTTTATTTTATTATTTGGTTAATTTTCTTGTTATTTCCTTTGATGACTTTCAGGCAACCAGCCACGTCATAACACAAAAGCATTAAAGCAGCGTTTCCTGAAAATCTTACCATGCTGTCGACCTAAGCTGGTTCCTTCACTCAGTGAATGCAAGTGAACCTTCTACCCACGTTTATCTCGTGTGAATTCTGTGTGTCTTTAGCTCTCTCGTAAACCCCCACAGGGTAACCAATAGACAGGGTATCTGGTGCCAGCCAGTGCGATAAAGAAGGGGCAGGGGGTTGGTGTTTTACAACAGAAGTGACAACAAGCATGCTTGGGTAAAGTACTGTCTACATGACAAAATGTTACAAAGGCACAAGAATCTTTGAACAACAGCAAACTGTCTACGTGTTCTAAAGACTCCCCGTGAATTTCATCAGTTTACAGAGGTTATATAAAGGGTATTTTTGAAATGCAGTCTATTGCACATTAGGAAACTGTGTCTGAATTGCAAATAGCATGAATGAAACTACAGCGTACAGTCCCAATAAAGGCAAGATTGTTTCACCATCAGAATGCAATAGGTAATGCACACACAAAATCCTGGAGGAACTCAGCAAGCAGGCAGCATCTCTATGAAAGGGAATAAACATTCGACATTTCGGGCCTCTGATGAAGGGTCTTGGCCCAAAGTGTTGACTATTTATTCTCCTCCATCGATGCTGCCTGGCCTGCTGAGATCCTCCAGCATTTTGTGTGTTACTCTTGATTTTCAGCGCCTGCACAATCTCTTGTATTTGTAATGCAATGAGTGGAGAATTTATGCAGCACACAAAAGATGTGATTGAGATCAATCCTAGTTGTCATCTCTGGGCAAAATTAAAGTGGTGAATTACTCAATATTTTACAGTATTTCTGCTCTGGAAAATAGTGTCCCCTTTGGGCTCCTGTCTAGGAAGGACCTTCAGATGAGTCATATGTGCACACTGCCCCAGGAAATTCCAGGCACCTGGTCATAGGGGGTGGCATTGAGAAAGATTAATGAGATTCCATGTACAAGAAACAAATCTATCAATCTCTCTCCCTCTCCCCCTCCAACCCTCTCTCCCTCCCCCTCCATCCCTCCCTCCCTTCCTCTCCTCCTCTTCCCCTCCCTCCCTCTCCTTTCTCTCTCGCTCACTCACTCCCTCTCTCCTTGTCCCTCTCTTCCCCTCTCCCTCTCTTCCCCTCTCCCTCACCCCGCTTTCTCCTCCTTCCTCACCCCACTCTCTCACCCCCCACCTCTTGAGTATTCCTGTTATTATTTTCTGTTCTCATTTTAGCAAACGGGAATAGTTGGCATTTGACAGTGGACGGTGGCCGGGATTAGGAATTTGAGATACAGTACTGTTGTACTTGGAAAGTTGGATCCTTGGGATGCAGAACAGGAAATGCTGCGCAGGTCAGGCAGCATCTGTGGAGAGAGAAGCAGAGTTAGCCGTGCATGAAAATTACCTTCCAGCATCCTCCAGTGGGAAAGAGTTCGTGCACAGTTTTGAGTTTGTAGGGAAATCCATTTCTGCTTTGACGTTGAGTGTTGGACAGATTCCATTGGGATATGATTTACCATTTCTCCAGAAATGGGAAGCTTTTAAAAACCAACAGAAGGCAACTAATGGAATATGAAGCTAAGCTAGCCAATAATATTAAAGAGAAAACCAAAAGTTTCTTCATACATATAAAGTATAAAAGAGAGGCAAGAGTAAATATTGACTAATGGAAAATGATGTTGGAGAGGTAGTAATGTGGGACACAGAAATAGCAGATGAACTGAATAAGTATTTTGCATCAGTCTTCACTGTGGAAAACACTAGCAGCATGTCGGAAGTTCAAGAATGTTAGGGGGCAAAAGTGTGTGAAGTTGCAACTACTAGGGAGAAGGTACTTAAGAAGCTGAAAGGTCTGAAGGTAGATAAGTCACCTGGACCAGATGGTCTACACACCAGGGTTCTGAAAGAGGTGGCTGAAGGGATTGTGGAGGCATCAGTAATGATCTTTCAAGAATCACGAGATTCCACCATGGTTCCAGAGGACTAGAAAATTGCAACCACTCCACTCTTCAACAAGAAAGAAAGGAAGGTTTAGGTCAGTTACTCTGACCTCAGTGGTTGGGAAGATGTTGGAATCGATCATTATGGACAAGGTCTCAGGGTGCTTGAAGGCACATGATAAAATACACCATACTCAGCGTGCTTTCCTCAAAGGACAATCTTGCTTGACAAATCTTTTGCAATTCTTTGAAGAAATAACAATCAGGATAAACAAAGGAGAATTAGTGAATGTTGCATACTTGGATTTCCAAAAGCCCTTTGACAAGGTGCCACACATGAGGCTGCTTAACAAGTTAAGAGCCCGTGGTATGACAGGAAAGATATGGCTTGGATAGAGCATTGGCTGATTGGCAGGAGGCAGAGTGGGAATAAAGGAAGCTTTTTCTGGTTGGCTGCCAGTGACTAGTGGTTCCACATGGGTCTCTGTTGGAACAGCTTGTTTTTACATTATATGTCAATGATTTGGGTGATGGAACTGGTGGCTTTGTGGCTAAGTTTGTGGATGATATGAAGATAGATGGAGAGGCAGGTAGTTTTGAGGAAGCAGAGAGGCTCCCACAGTCTGAAGACATACCAGTTGGTAGGTTAATTGGACATTATAAATTGTCCCGTGATTAGGCTAGGATTAAATTGGGGGCTTGCTAGATGGCTTGGCTCGAAGGGCTTATTCCAGGCTGTATCTCAATAAATAAATAAAACACTGGTGAGGCCTCACCTGGAGTATTGTGAACAGTTTTGGGTCCCTTATCTTAGAAAGGATGTGCCGACATTGGAGAGAGTTCAATGGAGGGTCACAAAAATGATTCTAGGAATGAAAGGCTTAACTTATGAGGAGCGTTTGAAGGCTCTGGGCCTGTACTTAGTGGAAATCAGAAGAATGAGGGGGGAATCTCATTGAAGCCCATTGAATATTGAGAGGTCTCAATAAAGTGGATGTGGAGAGGATGTTTCCTCAAGTGGGGAAGTCTAAGACCAGAGGGCACAGCCTCAGAAGAGTGTCCTTTTAGAACGGAGATGAGGAGGAATTTCTTTAGCCAGAGAGCAGTGAGTCTGTGGAATTCATTGCCACAGGCAGCTGTGGAGGACAAGTCATTGGACATATTTAATGTGAAGATTGATAGATTCTTGATTAGTCAGGGCTTGAAGGGATACTGAGAAAAAGCAGGAGATTGGGGCTGAGAGGGAATATGGACCAGCCATGATGAAATGGGGGAGCAGACTTGATGGGCCAAATGGCCTAATTCTGCTCCAGTATCTTATGCTCTTAATGAGCAGATGTACGGGTGTTCCTAACAAAGCAGCCACTGAGTGTATGGTAAGATTGTTATGGCATTGTTTGTCTAGCTGTGGTACTCTTTCACCCCATTCCTTATCAAGAATCCACCACTGCTTTAAAAGATGTCCAAAGTCTTGCTCCAGCAGCCTTTCGAAAGTTCCAAAGGTTCACAAACAACTGGGAGATAAAAATGTCACCGCTACTCTGAACTAGAGAGGTAATCCCTTATTTTCACACAGCAACTCCAGAACTAGATTCCCCCACCAAAGGAAACATCCTCCCCATACCCATCATGCAAATTTATTGTCAAAGTACATTTGTGTCACCATGTACAGCTCTGAGATTCTTGCTCAGGATGTTACAGATTGAAAGTAAGCCTCTGACGTGACCTCCTTGATATCTGGCGGGCCAAATGACCTGATGTTTAACTTTGCAAATTTGACGCAGGTGATAATTTTATGGGCTACCCTGAAGCTGTAGCAAGATTCCACAATGAACTAAGATAATAATTCCTGCTGGTGAAGTAGAAACAAAGTAAAAATGAAACCAGAGATAGTTTGAATGTAAATACGTGTCTTTTTAAATTAATGATTCGTAATGCTTTTGCTACCTTATCAAGTAAGTTTAAGATGCATTCTAATGTCCCCACTACCCAGCACCAAACTCTGCCTCTGACTCAGACACATCCAGATACTCTTTGCTGGGATCTCACCCGTTTGAAGATTTCTTGTCTCTGAGTGATCGAGCTGGGCTGGGAGAGCTCTGTGAATGGACTGGGATTGCTCTGTGACATTGAGAGAGAGTGAGGAAAGGAGAGGTTGTTCACCAAAAGCAGAACAAGACATGTGGTCTTCCCTTGTAGCTATCTGGAGCCCACACTGACATCTGCAGATCAAGGTCCTTTGAACTCAGTAACAGACCCAGGTTTGAACTCCCTGACCAGCGACCCTTAAAGAGGTTGTTCAATAATAAAGGTGCCTTGGGAAGTTCCCAGCTTTTATTTTGTGATAGATTTAGGGCAGCACCATAGCATAGCAGTTAGCCTAATGCTATTTACCCCGCCAGACACCAAGTGCTCTGGTTCCCTCCCAAATTTCAAAGGATAATAAGTTAATTGGTCACATGTGTGTAATCGGGCAGTCTGGCCTCATTGGGCCAGAAGGTTCTGTTACTATACTGTGATAGAATTCTATTTGTATTTAAAATTGTTTGGTGGTGAATCTTTGAACTCATGGTTCTGTTCCAGAACTTAATTCTGTTTAACTTGTTGGTGGGAAGGTCAAGGACCACCAGGAATGAGCTGGTCTAAAAATTGACCCGGTATTTAAAGCAGAACAGCCTGAGCTCAAGCCATGGACTCAGTGCCAAATTATTTTTCCTGTGTTTATTGTGTTTTGAGTGGTTTATTGTCTGCATCTGTGGCAGTGTGTCCAGGGTCAGCTGTTTGCCTGACTTCTCCTGTCAATAGAATTAGTTTATGGGTTCATACTGTCATCTCTGTCATGTAGACTCCTCTTTGATTCTTTTTTCTTTTGCAAGTAACCTTTGGGATTACTGGAACATTCAAAACACTATGTTATGGAAGGCTTGGAGCTGCCTGCTGGGAGATGGAATTAGCAGTGTTATGATGGGCCAAAGGGCTTGGTTCTGTGCTCGATGACACTGTGATGTTAGGAAACCAGAACAGACAGGGAGAGTACTGCTTTGACACGGGAAGAACATGCAAACTCCACGTAGTAATAGTGCGATTACTCAAGTTGAGCGTGATGTTCTCCTAAGGGATAGATTATTGGTGGATTTTCAGTTGGCTGTAGAGGCCGATATGGGATCCACACATTCTGGTGCAGTGCGGCTACGAGTAAGTGGCGGCTGTGGTTCGTGGTCAGGTGTTTAGTCTCTCCTTTTGCAGCTGCCGCTTGTTCTCTGTGGCACAGGAAGGTCGTTCTCGTGCAGCACAGCTCCCTCTAGAACAGATTTTCTCCGGTTGTATCTGTTGACTGCATTGTCTTCCCAGTAATGTTGAATTTCTTCGGGCTGACCTTGATGAATACCCTTGAAGTGTTTCCTTTGCCCACACCAGGGACTCACTGTCCCACCTTCAACTGGGAGTAAAGGATCTGTCTGGGGAGACGTGAGTTAGGCGTCTGGATGACCTCTGACCTGTCCATCGGAGTTGGTGTTTATTTACCAGCTTGCCAGTGTTAGTGCATCTGTCCTGCCTATAGACTCCACGTGAGAGTATTCTCAGCAGTTTTTGGCTCTGTGTGCTGGCACTGGAGAGGATCAAAAGGAGGTTTATGACAATGATCCCGGAAATGAAAGCATTTACGTATGAACAGCATTTGATGGCTCTGGGCCTGTACTCACTGGCGTTTAAAAGAGTGAGAGGCGGCTCACTGAAAGCCACCGAATGTTGAAAGGCCTAGATGGAGATGAAGTTTCCAATAGCTGGAGGAGATCAGGACCAGAGGGCCCAGTCTCAGAGTTCCTCTAGAACAGCGACGAGGGGGAATTTCTTTAGGCAGAGGGTGGTGAATCTGTACAATTCATTGCCACAGACAGCTGTGGAGGCCAAGTCATTAAAGCAGAGGTTAATAGATTCTTGGTTAGTAAGGGCATTAAAGGTAATAGGAGAAGGCAGTAAAATGGGGTTGAGAGGGAAAATAAATCAGCGATGATTAAATGGTGGAGCAGGCTCGATGGGCTGAATAGCCTAATTCTGCTCCTGTGTCTTACGGTCTTTTAGACAGCTCTCAAGGACAGGATTGAATTGGATTTAGAATTGGCTTATTATTATCACATGTACCAAGCTACAGTGAAGAGCTTGTCCTGTGTACTGTTTATACAGATCAGATCGTTATCCATATCCCCGAGGCTGAGAGTCAGCAGCACTAACTGCTGCACCTCTGCGCCACCCATCAACGCTGTGCCTTTAGCAGTCATACATTAAACTCAGAATACATAAGAATAAAATGTGAGCATTGGGTGCATTAATTAAGACTGTATTTTCTCACACTCTGACTAGTGCTTATGCTGCCCCCTCTGGCAGCTGCCAGAACTGCCTACCATCCAGTTCGGGCTGTGTGTGTCTGTCACCCGCTGACCAGCAAACCAGGACATCACCAGCTCCAACACCGAGCAGCAGTCATTGCTTGCGGTAATGTTTCCTCCAATACCATGCTCCGCTCTGCAATCATTCAAAATATATATAACTTACTGTATCCTGCCCGAGAAATCAAATTACGTTCATGCTGTTGCACCTTTTAACACAATCGCATTTCCCTTGTAGGATCTATATTGAAAATTGCAGTTCCCTCTTATGTTACAAATGGGATTTGTTCCAGTAAAAGATTTTGTTAAGCAAAACTACATGAATTGAAAAGACAAATTGGTATATTGGTATGGTGTATTCTAGTGGAAAGATAGCTTGTAAATTTAATACAGCAATAGAAATAGATTTGTTAATTGAGTGTTTGTAGAAACAGACTCTTCATCCATCCTAACCAGGGAGCATCCCTCAGCAAGTTTTGTTTATCTGCATTTGGCCGATAGCCAACCTTTCCCAAAGATTATTCTTATTTGTCACATGTCCATCAAAACATTGACGCAAGCAGTGAAATACATCGTTTGCACCAACGACCAACTCAGTCCGGGGATATGCTGCAAGCAGCCCACACATGTCGTTATATTGACAGTACCACATAACTTGTTTACAACTCACTGACTCTTCCTAACCCACACGACTTTGGAATGTGGGAGGAAACTGGAGCACTGGGAGGAGATCCGTACAGTCACGGGAAGAATGTACAAACGCCTTACAGGCAGTGGCGGGAATTGAACACCGATATCTGGAGCGGTGAAAGTGTTACGCTAGCGACTACCTTTTCGATCTGTTAACCTGTCCAAATGTCCTTTAAGCATTGTGATTACATCCTCCTTTCTCATAGCTCTGGCAGCTCATTCCATATACCATATTCTGTCCGGAAAAACTTGCCCTTTAGGTCCTCTTTAGATCTTTCCCCTCTCACCTTTAACCTGGGCTCTCTAGTTTTAGACCCCACCATATTAATGTATCGATCCTGCTGTCATTAGGCTATGAATGATGTTCTCATATGATAAGACGGACTCTTGACCACCTCTTTGTGATCTGGCTCCTTACTGTCTGCCTGCACTGCACTCTCTCTGTAGCTGTAACACTTTATTCTGCGTTCTGTTACTGTTGCACTGAGTAATGGTCTAATCTGTACGCAAAACAATTTTTTCACTGTATCTTGGTACATGTGACAATAGTAAGCCAATTCTAATTCTAAAGACTGTCTGGCACGATGCATCTAAATGGATGGCCAGACATACTTGTTACAGTAAACCACATCAGGAGCAACTTATTTCAGTGATGGTCTCTGCCGGTCTGACTAGAGGAGTGCATTCATCTACCTGTGTCACACAGCACGGTGAAACTCTGAAATCCAGTATGTGACTGATCAGAAACTCTGATGCAGTCTGCAGCCTGAGCCAAGGCTCGAAGTTCCTGCTCCCTTTAAACTCTCTGGATTTCCCAGAAAACTTACTTTCACAGGAAAACAGGAAGAGGTGAAAGGTATTGCAAGCAGTCTCTGCAGATCCATTCATCACTCCTCTTAAAATCATTCTTTTAAATAGAAATTCTACGACTCTAAGAATTATTGTCCTGCATTCTGTTATTGTTTGGCCTTGTACTCAATGCACTGTTATAATGTAATGGTCTGTATGGATAGTATGCAAAACAAAGTTGTTCACTGTACCTTAAAGTCAAGGTCAAATTTATTATCAAAGTTTGTATGTGTTATTATAAGCTATCTTAGATTCATTTTCCTGCAAGCATTTACAAGAATTTTTTTTTAAAAACAGAAGTATTTACAAAAAACTATACATAGTGCATAGTTCCCTGAAGGTGGAATCTCATGTGGATAGGGTGGTGAAGAAAGCTTTTGGTATGCTGGCCTTTATAAATCAGAGCATTGAGTATAGGAGTTGGGATGTAATGTTAAAATTGTACAAGGCTTTGGTGAGGCCAAATTTGGAGTATTGTGTACAGTTCTGGTCACCAAATTATAGGAAAGGTGTCAACAAAATAGAGAGAGTAAGGAGGAGATTTACTAGAATGTTACCTGGGTTTCAGCACCTAAGTTACAGAGAAAGGTTGAACAAGTTAGGTCTTTATTCTTTGGTGCGTAGAAGGTTGAGGGGGTCTTGATAGAGGTATTTAAAATTATGAGGGGGGTAGATAGAGTTGACGTCGATAGGCTTTTTCCATTGAGAGTAGGGAGATTCAAACAAGAGGACATGAGTTGAGAGTTGGGGGCAAAAATTTAGGGGTAACACGAGGGGGAACTTCTTTACTCAGAGAGTGGTAGCTGTGTGGAATGAGCTTCCAGTAGAAGTGGTAGAGGCAGGTTCGGTATTGTCATTTTAAAAAAAATTGGATAGGTATATGGACAGGAAAGGAATGGAGGGTGATGGGCTGAGTGCAGGTCGGTGGGACTAGGTGAGTAAGTGTTCAGCATGGACTAGAAGGGCCGAGATGGCCTGTTTCCATGCTGTAATTGTTATATGGTTATATAAACAAGACTGAGAAACCAACGTGCAAAAGAAGACAAATTATGCAAATAAAAATAATATTGAGAGCATGAGTTGTAGAGTTCTTGAAAGTGAGTATGCAAGGTGTAGAATCAATTCGGTGCTGAGACGAGTGAAGTTATCCATGTCGGATCAGGAGCGTGACGGTCATTAGGTAATAATTACTCCTGAACCTGGTGGTATGGGGTCCCTGGTGCAAGTTCAAGTTTACGTTTACTGTCATTCAGCCTTACACATCGTTTCTCTGGGGCCAAAGTGCAAAACACAGTCGCATAGTCACACACAGGCCAAACATATAGTTAAGATCCAGCACATAGAGTCACAGGTAATATCAGCACAAGTCCTTCAGAGGCATGGCCTGAAGATGGACAGGCTGCTATAAAGTGTGAGGTGCATTTTTATGTAAGACAATATAATGTTACTGACACTACTATAATAAAACAAGCAGCCATATGAACATGTGAAACAGCAGCAATAAAAGATGCAAAATGACCAGTGCAGGATGAGGGACAGTAGTAAAACTATTTAACAACCTATTATAGTGCTGTGCTACACGCAGGAAGGTTGAAATAGAAGTGTGTTTCCTGAAAATGTGCCAACTACTAGCATTTCCCCCCACAGATGCTGAGTGTCTTGGTGTGTTGCTCCAGACTTCCAGCATCCACAGTCTCTCTTGTGCGCTCCTTCTCCCTGTTCTGCACTAATTCTAAACCTTAACAGAAAACACTGTTGTATGATAATTAAGTGCAAAGGAAGAACATTACAAAAACAAATAAAATAGGGATTAAATGTGTATTTGATTTAAAAACATAAACTGTGCTATCTTCCGTTTCACTCTGAACTCTGCATGCTCTTGTTTTTTTCTTGGCAGCTGTTTGGGATTATTTTATACTTTAGTTTCCGTCTTTAGTTAAGATTCCAATCAAATAGAATAATCACTTGAAATATAAATGGAAAATGTTGGAGTCTCCCAGATCTGTTATCTTCTTTGAGGAGACTTACTAACTTACTGTCCATTTAGGGCAGCAATGAAAGTCCTCCATCTCAGCTGGCGTTCAGGGTCCATCATCACGTCAGTAGCTTCCTCTCCGTTTTCACTACTGCCAGTCACACAAGTCCTGGGTGAAGATTCAGGAATACCATCTGACTCAGATGTAGAAGGATTCTTCATTGCTGTTTCCATAACAATTCTGTTTGACCAGTCAGGGTTGTTGCCCTGAGCTGAACCCCTGAACCTGGAGGACCGGTGGACCACTCTTAGTCTGGCCTCTAACCTTTGACTTGTTTGGCATGGGTGACCCTACCAAGAGCCAAAACATAAAGCGCTGACCCCAGCCAACACTGCCCTCCCGGTCACTGAGGCACGCAAGCCTCCAAACCATGGCAAGGTTGAGGTCCCCTTGGAGGAACTTTGGAGAGAGGAACAGGGTTAATGTTAGGTCAAAGATTCTTCTTTATTTTCCTTCCTGGTGAGGGGTCTTTGAAACCTCTGATTTCTCTCTCTCCATAGATGCTGCTTAACCTTTTGAGTGTTTCCAACATTTTCTACTTTTATTTTGGATTTCCAACATCTGCGGTTTCTTGGTGCTTTTAAAATAACCTCCTATTTTGGTTAACCTGGCAGTCTTTTTGTTCTCAAATTGCTCGTAAAAGGGAATGAGATGCCGCTGTAGCTGATTAGTGAGTCTTGAAGAGGGGGATTGGTTTTTGAGATGATATTATTGCTGCTGCAAGTGCTGGTCCTGGGGTCCTAGCCCACAAACCAATGACATGCAAGTGGCAGTCAGCCTCCTAGTCTTACCCAGGCCTTGTCATTAAGCCCAGGGAGGGAAAGTCACTGCTGTTGGGCCAGGGTGAGTGGTGTTTGGAGAGTCTGGCCCAATGCAATCCTGAGCTTAGAGAGCCACAAGAGATTCTTGAGCGACACACAAGAACTCAGCAAGTCAGGCAGCATCTATGGCGGTAGGGAATAAACAGCTGATGTCTCAGGCTGAAACCCTCCCAGGAGTGTATCGAAACAGTCCCTTTGGCCCAACTTATCCAGGGCTGACTGTGGTCCCCATCAACCTCATTCCTTTTGCCTGTGTGTAGCCCAAATCCTTATAAACCTTTCCCATCCACATCCTTGTCCAGATGTTTTCAAGTGTTATTTTACCTGCCTCAACCACTTCCTCTGGCAGCTCCTTCCATGCACTGATCATCCTGTGCGTAAAGAAGTTGTCCCTAACATTCCTTTTCCTCCACCACCTCCTTAGACAGTGCATTCCAGATTCCTACATCCCCCCCCCCCCCGGAAAAACTTCATCCACAGATCCCCTCTCATTCCTCACTTTAAATCTGCACCCTCTGATCTTAGACTCATCTAATAGGGGAAATGTTTCTTAAACTCTACCCAGTCTGTGCCTTGTGTGAGGTTATATAAGTCTATCATTTCCTGCACACCTCCTTCATGCAAGGAAAACAACCCCAGCTTAACCAGACTCTCCTCAGAAATGTAACATTTTATCACAGGGCACAAGAGTAAAGGGGTGCCCCTTTAGAACACAAATGAAGAGGAATTTCTTCGTTGAATTTGTTGCCACAGAGCATGGTGCAGTCCAAGTCATTGAGTGTATTTAAGACAGAAATTGACAGATTCTTGATTGGTAGGGGAATAGGTTTGGGAAAAATTAGCCATGATTGAATGGTGGAACAGACATGTTGAGCGATTGGCCTATGTCTGTTCCTATATTTCATGGTCTTATGGAAACACCCTGGCAGCTCTCCTCTGCACCCTCTCCAGTGCATTCACGTCCTTCCTACAGCATAGGGAGAGACAGGAGAAGCTAAGGATGTAAGAGAGTCTGGAGCAACAAACAATCTGGAAGAAATCAGCAGGTCAAGCAGCATCTGTGCAGAGGAACAGAATTGTCAGTATTTCAGATGAAACCCTGCATTGGGACCGAGATTGGAGAGGTCAGATGACCAGAATAAAGAGAAGAAGACTGGGTTGAAGAAGGATTCTGAGGGGATTAGTGGACTGAAAAGAAGGGTTTAAGGTGACAGACAGGTGGGCAGATCTGCTCAACCCACTGAGTTTTCCCAGCAGTTTGTTGGTTGCTAAAAAGACACATGCTGTTCTCCCAGGAGCAAAGAAAGTCAATGGGAGATAGTTCAAAATCAAAAGGGAAGGTTGAGAGGAAACCATGTTTGTTGGCCAAATATCCAATGACCACAAGAAACAGATTAAGGTAGTGAAAGAGGCAGATGAAGGTGAGGACACTTGTCTAATGTAGCAGGTCAGGAGGACATTACACAGTAAGCCACTGCGAATTTGGAATGTGCTGCCTTGAAAAATGATGAAAGCAGATTATCAAATAACCCTCCCCTTCAAAAGGGAATTGGAAGGGGAGATGAGCAAGTAATAAGAGAAGAGACTAATTGGATAGCTTCTTCAAAGGGCCAGCAAGGGCAACCAGGCTGAATGGACTCCTTTTCTGTCATATGATTCTGTGCTTTATGGGAAAAAATAGGTGATAAGTTGGTTTTAGTGTCACAAGGTAGCGAGATGGTATTTCACAACCAAGTAAGCTTGCTGATCGTTGGGAGCAGAGTGGGGAGTGGTCTCAATCAGCCTGAAGTGGTCAAGGTCTTTCTCATAGTCCAGGGCAGGGTTTAACTGCTAAAATGTTTGTGGGGTGGGAGGAGAATCATTGGACCAAATGGTGTATCCCCTTTCCTTTCCCATCCTTTCTTTTTCCTTTCTCCTCGTCCCTCCTTCCTTTCCCCTTCTCAATGCCTCACTTTATTTCTTTCCCTGTTCTGCACATACTTCATTCGCGGACATAGCCGCCTCAAATACCCCGCCCTAACTCTGTCTCTCCCACTCTGCCTCTGTCCCCGACAGACAGCATCGAGGATGATTTTGAGCCCTCCACCGTGTGTCACCGGCCTGAAGGACTCGAACAGCTTCAAGGACAAACAAAGTTCACCAAGAAGGAGCTACAGGTCCTCTACCGGGGTTTCAAAACCGTAAGTTGCCAGTGGGGTTGTAAGCAGGTTACCAGCTCAGCTACCCTTCTCTAGAGGAGAGGGGAAGAGGACAAACATTGGCTCTGCTATGTTATTGGTAAGGTCACATAGTCCAGTTATCATCAGGAATTAACTGCACCACATTCTGCATAACCAGGTGGGACCTCTGCTCTTTGTGATTTTTGTAACTGACGGATGAGGAATTGGAAGAGTGGGTTAGTAAGGTCGCAGATGACACAAAGGTTGGTGATTTAGTGTAGAGGGTCATCGCAGACTATAACAAGAAATTGATAGGATCCAGAGCTGAGCTGAGAAGTGGCAGATGGGATTCAATACAGGAAAGTGTGAAGTGATTCATATTGGAAAGTCAAACTTGAAGGCAGAGTATAGGGTTAATGGGAGGATCCTTAGCAATGTGGAGGGACAGATTGATCTTGAGGTGTAAGTCTAGACATCACTCAAAGTTGCTGTGCAAGTTAATAAAGCAGTAATGAAGGTGTATGGCGTGTCAGCCTCCATTAGTAGGGGGTTTTAGTTCAAAAGCCGTGAAGTAATGTTGCAGCTCAGTAAAACTCTGGTTAGACCACTCTTAAAATATTGTGTTCAGTTCTGGTTACCTCATCATAGGAAGGATGTGGAAGCTTCAGAGAAGCTGGAGAGGAGATTCTCCTGGCTTAGAGAACGTGTCTTATGAGGAAACGTTGAGCGAGCTAGAGCTTTTCTCTTTGGAGAAAAGGAGGATGAGAGGTGACTTCCCATGGTGGAAATGGCTAAGATGAGGGCACATAATTTTAAGGTGATTGGAGAAAAGTATAGGGAGGATGTCAGAGGTTGACTTTTTAGCCAGGAATTGGTAGGCACACAGAACACCCTGCCAGGGATGGTGGTAGAGGTAGGAAAGATACATTAGAGGTCTTCAAGAGACTCTTAGATAGGCAGATGGATGACAGAAAATGGAGGGCTATGTGGGAGGGAAGGGTTAGATTGACCTTAAAAGGTCAGCTCAACATTGTGGGCTGAAGGGCCTGTGCTGTCTTGTAGTGTTTCATGTTCTATAATGAGTATGCATTGCACCATTCAACAAGCACAGTTTTATAGACTGGGTGAATAACACCTTGTGAGTCAGAACCTGAGTCTGGAAGGGTTGTTAACCTGACAGAAAATCTCTGAACTGTGAAGGGGCAGTTAACAGCTCTTCATTTGGAAGTCCAACCTCAAGACTTGTGCTAATGATGACAAGAAGGTGAGGGTGAAATTAACCCAGGTGAAGAAGAGAACCCAACGTTGAGTCTCCTGGTGTCCCAAATGTACGTAGAAGAGGTTCTTGTGATCTGACCAAACCAAAGAGGGTCCCCTCTAGTCAGTGTCACCATTCTTCCACAGCCTCCTTGTTCTCGGTTCCCAATATCGTATTTACACTTGCCAGGGGTCAAGTGACGGGAAAGGAAGACACAGGGGCACAGCTGGTTACCTGCAGAAGAGTGCTGGGAGAGTCCAGCTCCAGTGCTGGATGAATGGACAGGATGGGATGGGTCTGGGTGTTGCAGCACCGGGACAGTGGTGCAGTGTCACTTTAGTGCTGAGAATGCTCAGTCCAAAGGAACCCTGCAGATGTCTTCTGGGTGAGTGCATTTATGGGGGCTGCGATGGAACTGAAATTTCTGATGAAACAGCAATAAGTTTGCAAACCCCATGAAGCACTGCGCTTGTTTGACCGTAGATGGTTTGGACCACTCTGTGACTGCCTGAACTTTACATAGGTCCATTTGAACACTGGAAGGGGTGAGTCTATATTCAGACTTACGTCAGGCTACAGCTCAGTCTTTAAAACAATCATCCCTACAGGACTTAACAAAAAGTTCCAGAACCTGGAACTCCCTCTGCAACCGGATCCTTAACTTCCTCACCAGAAGGCCACAGTCTGTGTGGATCAGAAATAACGTCCCTGCCTCGCTGATAATCAACACTGGTGCACCTTAAGGATGTGTGCTTAGCCCACTGATCTACTCTCTCCGTACTCTCTCCACTGTGTGGCTAGGGTAACCCTCGGATTTGGCTAACGGCTTAATCTGGGGGAAGACAGCCTCTGGCCCGGCCAAACTTGAGAAATCTCGCTTGGGTGGATGCTGTCTGATGTGTCCCCTGTTACAAACCAGTACCACAAAATAACTAACAGTACACAATATGCAATTAAACAATTGAGCTTTATAATTCTTAATTTGAATATAGGTTAGTAAAGAAACAAAAAAAAAGGCCCATTCCTATGAAACAGTGTTATGCGCAATGTTAGAGCCAACAGTTTTCCCGTCTGTTTGTTCTCCATCAACTCCCAACCCCATTCCAAGCCCACTCCATCCTGCAGACTATGACTTCCCTGTTCTGGCATCTTCTATCTCCATCTTCCACTGAACAAAAGACCACAAAACCTTTGCTCGGGCACACAAGAAAGAAAGGCATCTCCCTTCATTGACCAGCGCACATTCTAAAGTCCCCGTTATCTCTAGTCATAACCCAAACATTGCTGCTACAGAGAGGCCATTACATTAGCAGTGAAACCTTACACTCAAATTTAGTCATGTCCTCATGATAATTCACCAACCCTTCCTGCAAAGCAAAAGTCCAACCCAGGTGTAAAAGGCAATGACATAGCTCCCCTAAACAGTAGGGGTTACACTCTGTTCCCCCAGTGCTGCATAGATTAGCCTATCCAGTGGTCTCCTAATTCTCTGAGACCTCTGTACTCCTTCATCTAACTCTTCAGGTTCAGACACTACTGGGGATACTTCTGGTCTACGAGGCGAGGCCTCCCCCGGCCGCTCGCTCATGCCCACGAGCCCCTCTGTCCCGCAGCCAACCCCTGCTTCACCCCTTGCAGGGCCCCACTACAACCCAGGCTGTCCCCAGATAGCGCCACCTCCTCACTTCACCTGACTCAGCAGGAGAAGGGGTGGGAGTTTCTTCCTCAATCAATGGGGAGTTCACAAAAGGCGGCATATACCACACATCCAGGCCCTCATCCACTGAATCAGTACCCCTTTCAGGGTTGAGAGCCGGCTTAACTTCTCCTGCTGTTGACCCCGCCATTGCCCTGCGTCGCCGCAGAGTCCTCTTACTAGGTGTAGGCTCCAGTTCGGACTCTGTGTCTACCTGCACCTCTTGTCCCAGGGCACCAGGTGGCTCTGATGGAGGCCCATTCCCATCCTCTGGTTTTACCCAGAAAACTGATAGGTTTGGTATCTGACTCTCCACCACATAGGGTGTAGCAATATCCACTCCTCAAGTCCAGCACACTGAACCACTTCGCACCATTCAGACAGGCCAGCATCTCGTCAGTCCTTGGGACCATATACTGGTCAGGAATGGTGCACCTGTTTGGAGCCCTATAGTCCACGCACATCTGTACCTTCCCACTCTTCTTTCAGGCCACTACTTTTGGGGATACATAGGGGCTTCAAGACTTGGTGATGATCTCAGCTTCCTTCAACTTACACAAGTGCTGCCAAACGTCTTCCACCTCGGCAGTGGCCAGTCTTCGTGACCTCTCTCTAAACAGGGTGTCCTCAGTCACCCGGATAATGTGACAAGTGCTCTTGGAACAACCCACATCAAACTCGTCAGTGGAAACGACACCTTCCAGCTTCAACATCTTCTCTACCAATCTTCTCTTCCAACCTGCAGGAACCAGGGAGTCCCTGAAGTTGAATGACCCAGTGGTCAACTTTCCCCACTTTTCCAATAGTTTCTCCCTGGCTTGTCTCACAGGGGCACTAGACATTACTGTCACCGGGAACAGATGAGCCAGGGGCATCCCCTACTTGAAGGTGACCTCCCTCTTCATTGTGTTCCTGACCATCACTGTCATCCTGCTTGTCTGTACAACCAAGGGTTTCTGCAATTCGGGCCTCACCAGTACCCCAGCAGGAAATCCCAACTCCCCCTTGTGGTCTTCCATAGCATCCACTAAGAGGGCTTTGTCCTCGGGCACTCCAGGAAATTTGGGTGTCCCCATCAGTCTCGTTACTCCCCCAGGCTGTACCACCATTGGCTTTGACTGGGTGAACCACACAGTCCCTCGTTTAAATTTGGTATCCAGCCCAATGCTGCCACGCACTTTCTCAAAAGCAGCTCAAAACCCCCGGTGCACGGACAATGTTCCCAGAAAGCTCTCATCAGCTTTCTCCTTCCAGGCCCCCATGAGCCTCCTCGCAAGAGGGGTGTTGGTCTCCACCAGAACTGGAGCACCGCCCTTATCAATGGGGTCCGGACAAACCAGCACCAATGTATCAAGGACCTCAGACACTCCCACATTGGCCTCCGAGAACTCCAGCATACGGATAATCACTAGCTCTAAGCCCCCAGATCTCCAGTACCCTGAATGGTGTCAATGGTAAATGCTCCAGATACCGGGTGTAAACCGAATGGTACAACAACGTGACCTGTGACCCGATGTCACGTATGAGTTTAATGTAAATACCCTCTATCCATAGCGACATGCTGGAGCATGGACCCACTAAGCCTTCAGGAATTGGGTCTTTCGCTTTTGGGGGTTCCTTGGTACATTGCTGGGAACGTGCTCCCCCAGAGACACCAGGCCATTTCCTCACTGGGTCTCCATTAGGCTTTCCCAATGACTCTCCCTGCTGAGGTACCCGGGGGCTCACTCTCCTTCTGGTGTGACACCTGCTGCCAGCAGCCCTCTTCATTGTCCATCCCCTTGGGGGATCCGCACCCCCCCCCCATCTGCTCCATCGTATGGGGCGGAGGGGGCGGTCATATGTGCTGATAAAAGCTGAGACAGCTCAGTTCACCACTCCCCGGGCTAGGCTATCTGTGGTCACTTCACCGCAGGGGACCTCTACTAAGGACTGTACCCTGCTGATGGAAGCCTCCCATGCCTCCAACGCATTCTCATCCTCTCGTAGTTCTCTGATCAGCTCTACAAAATAGGGAAGGGGGCGCATCTTACGAGATTGTCGGAGACCCCAAGCAATCGGGCGCCCCTGGCTACCTGATCCACCTCAGCTGCCTGAATGACCCCTCTGCACCACAAGCAATTTAGCTGCCCCTCTAGCTGAAAAATATAAGCAAAAATCTTCTCCCCCTTCTCCTAACGCAAGTTCTGAAACACTGCCAAGAGCTCCAATGGGCTTCCTGTTGTACCAAAAGCATTTTCCAGTGTTCATTTGTAATCACTCATAGTTGCTAAGGGATATCGCAACCTGATGGCTGTCACAACATCAGCAGCCCGCCCACTCAAACTCTCAGGCAATCTCTGTTGCTTTACATCATCAGAGCATGACCACTCATCTAACAACTGAGAAGTTTGCTCGGCCCAGGTCTCATACTCCCCTCCCCTTTAGGGGTGGGCATTATTACAGAGAATAGGCAGGTCCTACCATAGCCGGGACTTTGAATCTGGGCATTTTTCCATTTCTTTGTCAGAGAGGTAAGGGTGGATACTAACTCAGAGTTCTCACTTCACTGGGGGATGGGGACTAATTAAACATTCCAAATCTGACCACTCCTTCCCCTCAATCCTCAGAAACAATAGAATCTTTTTTTTGAAATCTCCACCCCCAGCCACCAACCTACTTCAGCGCTGGTCTGCATTAAAGCGAGAGCTGCACCCACCATTTTATCAAATCTCCACCCACAATTGCAACTTTAACAATACTTAACAGGCAAATTAACAATTCATCCAGAGTACGAATATCTACCCCACTGGTTCAATGCTCAGGGTAATCCCACAGCATCCAACAAAATCAATCCCGGACAAGCCCCCACAATTGTAACCCTCGGGTTTGGCTAGCAGCTTAATCTGGGGGAAGACAACCTCAGGCCCAGCCAAACTTGAGAAATCTTGTTTGAGTGGATGCTGTGTGATGTGTTCCCCTGTTACAAATCAGTACCACAAAATAACAAACAGTGCACAATATGCAATTATATGATTGAGCTTTATAATTCTTAATTGGACTATAGGTTAGTAAAGAAACAAAAAAGCAAAGGGCCCATTCCTATGAAACAGTGTAATGTGCTACATTGGAACTCATGGTTTTTCCGTCTGTTCATTCTCCATTGATTTTTTCCATTGACTCCCGACCCCATTCCAAGTCCACTCCATCCTGCAAACAATGACTTCCCCATTCTGGCATCTTCTCTCTCCATTTTCTGCCAAACAAAAGACCATGAAACCTTCACTCCAGCATACAAGAAAGAAAAACATCTCCCCTCATCGATCAGCATACATTCCAAAGCCCCCATTAACCCTAGTCATAACCCAAGCAGTGTGGTACAGAGAAACCATTACATTAGCATGAAACATTACAGCGTGTTACACTAGCAACAGCTCAAATGCCTTCCATAAATTTTCTGATGACACAACTATTGTTGGCAGAATTCCAGAAGGTGTATAGGAGAGAGATAGGTCAGTAGGTTGAGTGGTGTTACAGTAACAATCTTGCACTCAACCTCAGTATGATGAAGGAATTGATTATGGACTTCAGAAAGGGTAAGACGAGGGAACACACACTGTCCTCATAGAGGGAATCAGGAGTGGAAAGGGTAAGCAGTTTCAAGTTCCTGGGTGTCAACATCTCTGAGGATCTATCCTGGGCCCAAAATATTGATGTAGCTACAAAGAAGGAACAACAGCAGCTATATTTCATTAGGAGCTTGAGCATATTTTGTATGTCGCCAAAGACACTCAACAATTTCTACAGATGGACCATGGAGAGCATTCCAAATGGCTGCATCAATGTCCAGTATGGTGGGGGGGCAGGTACTGCACAGGATCGAAATAAGCTGCAAAAAGTTGTAAACTCGGTCAGCTCCATCATGGGCACTGGCCTTCCCAGCATCTGAGACATCGTTGAGGAGCGATGCCTCAAAAACACGGCCTCCATCATTACAGACTCCCATTACCCAGGACATACCCTCTTCTGATTGCCGTCATCAGGAAGGAGGTACAGAAGCCTGCAGACACACACTCAATGATTCAGGAACAGCTTCTTCCCCTTTGCCATCAGATTTCTGAATGGACAATGAACCCATGAACACTACCTCACTACTTTTTTCACAACTTATTTAAATTAAATTTTATATCACTATTTTTTGTTATGTATTGCAATGTACTGCTGCCACTTAACAACAAATTTCATGACCTATACTGGAGACATTAAAACTGATGCTGCTTTTGTTTCTGAAAATGACACCAGTTCCTTGTGAAATGCACTTTTCTAGTTTGGTGTAAAGGTTATTCTTGAGGAGACATGCTGGATGTGTTCTGGCAGAAAGCAGGAATAGATCAAAATGTTGTTCATTTACACGAAAACAAACTGATTCAACATGTAACTGAGCACATCATTGACTAGGGCTTGAAATAGATTGGTAGCATTGGCCAGACCAAAGGACAGGTTGAGGTACTTATATTGGCCAGTGGAGGTGTTGAAGGCCATCCAGGTCTTTGGCGTCAATATTTTCTCTCAATTGCAGAGTTAGAACTGGCTATTTTTGAAGTTCTGACCTGCCCCGGAGTCAATAAATGCCTGAAGCCCATGGATCTGAGCAACCCCCCCAACAATGAAGGTTGGACATTACACAATGAAGGGAAGATGCTTGCAGAGAGAACTGACCCATCAAATCTCCCCTTCCTGCTGACGGGCATCCTCTCTTACTGGGCTCTTGTGACGTGAAGCCTGGAAGTGTTCTGGAAAGTCACAATAAAAGCAGGAACATGTTCTCCTGCGCCAATCTCATTCCTCCTGAGATAGGTGCATATGGCCCACCAGCCTAGGCTCCTCCAATGCGTGATGCGGGAGGGGGCGACGACAGACAGCGATCAAAAGAGTAGGCAGATCGGGGCATTCTTCCTTTGCACCTCTCAGTTGCCCAGTTGTCATTTCGAATGGCCAGATTAATCAGGCAGTCCAAGCTGACCTGCTCATCACCCACTACAATGTCATGCCAGACCCTGCACTCAATCCCCACTGGATGGCAGTGATGAGGGATCTCTCATTCCTCCCCTTCTCCACCACAAGCGTGCGGGAATCGGTGGGCAGCCTCCTGATCCAGCATGGAAGATTAAAAAAAATTCCCTTGAAACTCAACAATAAATTGGCGAAACGACTGGGTTGTCGGGGGAAACCTTGTGTCCAGAGAGTGTTGAACAGGCTGCATAAGGATCCATCTAAGAGATTTATCATGTATGCCAGTTAAACGCATCATCACTGAACCAATCAGCCTAGGCTCAGAAAGTCAACTCACATTGGTTAATAAGGTTCCCATAGCCGTCCGGGTCACCAGAATATCCACCTGCTGGAGGAATACACTCGAGCCAGTTATGGGAGTCGGGGCATTTGAGGCCAGAGTTACTGAGGCTGTTGAAAAGGAAGACCTCGAAGATGCTGGGAGTGGTACTGATGTGGTAAAAAGCTGCGGAATTGCATTTGGTGAGAGCAGTAATCGCTGCCTCTTGATTGCGGCTGTCTTGTGGTGAGTCGCTAAGCCCTCCCTGCGAGGGCTGACACCTGTTCCTCCAGCTGGAACTGGCCTCGCCGCTCTGAAAGTAGCTGTCACACTGCATCAGACACATCAGCCAACCCAGCTGCTGCTGATTTCAGTTTCTCCTCCATGAGCTTCGGCTTGGACTGTGTGTTTGCCATTCTGTTACAGTAACCTTGCCCGATGCAGCTTCAACTGACTGTGACTCCTCTCCTATTTGGCCAATGAATATCAGGGCCAAGATCAGCTGTTTTCCCTCTGCCGGGTCCATTTTCCGGTTGAGACTTGCCCACAAGGAACGTGTCTTATGGCCCAAGTGCTGAGAGCGAGAGAGACATGCTGAAGCTGATCAACAGTTCCCTCAGTTTTAATAGGAACTGTGCAGTAATAAGGGAAAAAAACAATAAACTCTAGGCCAACGGGGTCATTAACTAGAACTTTCAAACTAAGGCCAATGCTCAGCAGCAGTAACTTAATACTAAAATAAATACCACTCCTTACCAGCATCCATCCAAATGCCAGTCTCCTTTCCTGGAACCTGGACAACGGTAAACAGGGAGCACTGACAACTGTCTGTGCTCTCTCACTGCTCTCCAAATGCAAACTGGAAAATATCCTCTTAAAATCCGCTTGGGAAGTTTACAACCCAACGGTGTGAGTGTTGAATTTTCCATTTTCTGGTGATCCACATCCCTGAAGTTCTGTCACACAGACTCAATTGTCCACCTGGTTTTAGAGTCATAGAACATGACAGCACTGTAACAGGCCCTACGGTCGATCGAGTCCAAGACCATCTGTGATTCTGCTTAGTCCCATCAACCCACACTCAGACCATAGTCCTCCATACCTTTCCCATCCATGTACATGTCCAAACTTCTCTTGAATGTTGAAATTGAACCCACAGCCACCACTTCCACCAGCAGCTCATTCCAAACTCACACCACCCTCTGAATAAAGTTCCCCTTAAATATTTCACCTTTCACCCTTAGTTCTAGTTTCAAACAATCTCAATGGAAAAAGCCTGCTTGCATTAACCCTATGTATACCCCTCATAATTTTGTATACCTCTATCAAATCTCTCCTCATTCTCCTAAGCTCCAGGGAATAAAGTCTTAACCTATTTGACCTTTCCCTGTAACTCAGGTCCTCAATATTTCTGTAAGTTTTCTCTGAACTCTTTTAATCTTATTGATATCTTTCCTGCAGGTAGGTGATCAGAACTACCCACATTCTTCCAAATTAGACCTCACCAATGTTTTATAGAACTTCAACATAATTTCCCAACTCTTGTACTCAGTACTCTGATTTATGAAGTCCAGTGGGAAACCACTTATGTAGAATAATTTGCCAAGAGTAATCATGATCCTGGAAAGACCATGATCCTTCATGACTTAATTAACAAATAAATGTGCCAAAAGCTCTCTTTATGACACTATCTACCTGGGACGCCACTATCAAGGAATTATCATTCTGTACTCCCAGATCCCTCTTATACCACACTACTCAGTGCCCTACTATTCACTGTGTTTCTTGTGCCTTTGTCAATCCCTCCCATCCTCTTCCCCCTCTAGACTCCTTCGGCCAGTCATGCCCTCCCTATCTGGCTCAACATGCCAGCCAACAGCCTCTGTAGTGCATTCCCAATCGTCCCCTTTCCCTCTCAGTCCAGATGCAGGTTCTCAGCTGACCTGCTGAGTTCTTACAGCACTCTGTTTCCCTTCTAGATTCTAGCATCTGCAGCCTATTTTACTTTCATGTCCACTCTCTACAAACATACAAATGTTTACGGCCTTCCCCCTGTGGTAAATATTTGTATGTTTGCTGGGGCAGACACCAGGTTAAGGCTGAGCCATCGAGAGCCAGGCAGTTCATATCATAGCTCACAACAATAGTGAAAGGAAAATTACCGGCAAGAGAGAATCTGCAGATGCTGGAAATCCAAGCAACACGCACAAAATGCTGGAGGAGCTCAGTAGGCCAGGAAGCATCTATGGAAAAAAGTACAGTCGATGTTTTAGGATTTTGTGTGTGTTGCAAGGAAAATTACTGGCTGTTTGTATTTTTCACCAATTAAGCAACTTTAATGTGTCTCACCATCCGTAATTTATTTATTTGTTTGTTTATTTATTTATTTATTATACAGAGTTAAATAAATCTCACTGTGGGTTTGCTCCTTGTGAGTGAAAGGCGCAAGTTGTGGCTTGCGTAATTTTTGCACAGGTACCAGTGATTGTGTATACATCAAATAATCAAATCCAGTTTCATTATTTTAACCAGTTACATATGGAAACACGAATGAATGGAAAAGCCTATAAAAAGTCATGGATACAACCCAGCATATCACAGTAAAGCCCCTCCCCACCATTGAACACATCTACAAGGACTGCTGCTACAAGAAAGCAGCATCCATCAGCAAGGAATGGAAAGCAGACTCCCACCATCCAGACCCTGCTCTCTTCTCACCGCTGCCATTGGGCAGGAGGTACTGGCCTCAGGTCCACACCACCAGGTTCAGGAACAGTTATTACCCTCCAACCATCGGGCTCCTGACCAACATGGGCAACTTCACCCATCTCAACACAACTGATTCCACAAACTATGGACTCAATTTCAACAACAAAATCACTCATATTCAAAATATTACTTATTTATTAGTATTATTTTTTGTTTTGTTTTGGTATTTACTTAGTTTGTCATCTTTTTCACATTGGTTGTTTGTCTTTGTACGTAGCCCTACATTGATTCTGTTCTGTTTCTTTGTATCTACTGTGAATGTCCGCAAGGAAATGAATCTCTGGTTTGTATATGGTGACATATACCGTATGTACCTTAATAATAGATATATTTTGAGTTTACTTTGAAATTAGTTTATATGCATTGATCCTGATGTGTATTACTGTCTGTGTTCATTTACAATGTGCCTATGAAACAATTCCTGGTATCTATGTTACATTCCTCCATCCACAGCTATATTTAAGGAAAAGATGTTGCATCAATGACACAGATTTGAAATGTAATTCTACATTTCCTCCTTGTCCCCAGGAATGTCCCAGTGGTGTGGTTAATGAAGAGACATTTAAACAGATCTATTCCCAGTTCTTCCCTCAAGGAGGTGAGTATGAATACCTCTGGTTTTGAGGGATACCAGAGTCTCCTGGTGGCAACCCATTTCAATCCAACTTCCCGTTCCCATTCTGACATGTCAGTCCATGGCTGCCTCTAATACCACAATGTGGCCAAGCTCAGGTTAGCGGAGCACCGCCTCATATTCTGTCCGGGTAGCCTTCGCGCAGATGAATATCTAACTCAGATTACTCCAACTTTTGATAATTTCTTCCCCCTCCTTCTTCTCTTTTCCCATTCCCCATTCTAGTTACCCTCTCACTTCTCTTCTCTTCTCCTCACCTGCCCAACACCTCCCCCTGGTTCCCTTCCCCCTCCTCTTTCTTCCATGGTTCACCATCCACTTTATCAGATTCCTTCTTCCTCAGTCCTTTAATCAGAAACATAGAAAACCTACAGCACAATACAGGGCCTTTGGCCCACAAAGTTGTGCCGAACATGTCCTTACCTTAGAAATTACTAGGCTTACCTATAGCTCTCTATTTTTCTGAGCTCCGTGTACCTATCCAGAAGTCTCTTAAAAGACCCTATCTATCTGCCTCCACTACCGTTGCCAGCAGCCCATCCCACGCACTCACCACTCTCTGAGTAAAAAACTTAACCCTGACATCTCTGTACCTACTCCCCAGCACCTTAAACCTGTCCTCTTGTGGCAACCATTTCAGCCCTGGGAAAAAGCCTCTGACTATCCACATGATCAATGCCTCTCATCATCTTATACACCTCTGTCAGGTCATCTCTCATCTTCCGTCACTCCAAGGAGGAAAGGCTGAGTTCACTCAACCTATTATCATAAGGCACGCTCCCCAATCCAGGCAAAATCCTTGTAAACCTCTTTTGCACCCTTTCTATGGTTTCCACATCCTTCCTGTAGTGAGGTGACCAGAACTGAGCACAGTACTCCAGGTGGGGTCTGACCAGGGTCCAATATAGCTGCAACATTACCTCTCGGCTCCTAAATTCAATTCCACGATTGATGAAGGCCAATGCACCGTATGCCTTAACCACAGAGTCAACCTGCACAGCTGCTTTGAGCGTCCTATGGACTCGGACCCCAAGATCCCTCTGATCCTCTACACCACCAAGAGTCTTACCATTAATACTACATTCTGCCATCACATCTGATTCTTTCCACCTATCTTCTCCCAGCTTCTTGATTCATCCCCCCTTACCCTACCCAACCACCATCTCTACTTCCCTGGTCTCACCTATCATCTGCTAACTTCTGTTCCTCCTCAATTCCCCACCACCTTATTCTGGCTTCTGCCCTCTTCTACTCCAGTCCTGATGAACGTCAACTGTTTACTCCTCTCCGTACCTGCTGCCCAATCTACTGAGTTCCTCCAGCATTTTTCTGAGTGCTGCACAAGACTTCATGCATCATTTATGAGGGCTAAAGTTGTGTTCCCTTCTGCACTACCTAGCAGTCAGCTGTGCTTGCATAATGTGAGTTCAAATCACACTAGGACAGCACTTAAATTCAGTTTCCTAAGTCAAACTCAGGTGTCGGTAAAAAGTGATTGCAACACTGTTGGGGTGTCAAAACATCTCAACTGTTTTTGCAACATGTTTTGGAAAGAAGAATTGTTTATATAACTCCCAAAATGCTGCAGATACTCAGTAGGTCAGGCAGCATCTACGGAGAAAGAAATTAGAGTTAATGTTTCACACTGATGAACTTTAATCAGAACTTGTCCAGTAACAACCATTTAGCTCCCATGTATAACTCCAACCTACAAGGACGTGTTTAACCTACCGAGGTCAGTGGAGGAGTGAGTCAATAATAACCACACTGACCATTGTGGGAAGGTGCTTAGCTTCTGTTCTGAAATATTGAGCATCAGTTTGCATCTGAACTTATGGCTTCAGTGTTGCCCTAATCATTGGGAATAGTCCAAAGTGTCTAATCCATGTGGTCCCTGCCCTGGGAGTGTGTAATGGGACAGTGTAGAGGGAGTTTCACTCTGTATCTAACCCGTGCTGTCCCTGTCCTGGGAGTGTGTGATGGGACGGTGTAGAGGGAGTTTCACTCTGTATCTAACCCGTGCTGTCCCTGTCCTGGGAGTGTGTGATGGGACAGTGTAGAGGGAGCTTCACTCTGTATCTAACCCATGCTGTCCCTGTCCTGGGAGTGTGTGATGGGACAGTGTAGAGGGAGTTTCACTCTGTATCTAACCCGTGCTGTCCCTGTCCTGGGAGTGTGTGATGGGACAGTGTAGAGGGAGCTTCACTCTGTATCTAACCCGTGCTGTCCCTGCCCTGGGAGTGTGTGATGGGACAGTGTAGAGGGAGTTTCACTCTGTATCTAACCCATGCTGTCCCTGTCCTTGGGAGTGTGTGATGAAACAGTGTAGAGGGAGCTTCACTCTGTATCTAACCCGTGCTGTCCCTGTCCTGGGAGTGTGTGATGGGACAGTGTAGAGGGAGCTTCACTCTGTATCTAACCCGTGCTGTCTCTGTCCTGGGAGTGTGTGAGGGGACAGTGTAGAGGGAGCTTCACCCTGTATCTAACCCATGCTGTCCCTGTCCTGGGAGTGTGTGATGGGACAGTGTAGAGGGAGCTTCACTCTGTATCTAACCTGTGCTGTCTCTGTCCTGGGAGTGTGTGAGGGGACAGTGTAGAGGGAGCTTCACTCTGTATCTAACCCATGCTGTCCCTGTCCTGGGAGTGTGTGATGGGACAGTGTAGAGGGAGCTTCACTCTGTATCTAACCCGTGCTGTCCCTGTCCTGGGAATATGTGATGGGACAGTGTAGGGGGGGTTTCACTCTGTATCTAACCCGTGCTGTCTCTGTCCTGGGAGTGTGTGATGGGACAGTGTAGAGGGAGCTTCACTCTGTATCTAACCCGTGCTGTCCCTGTCCTGGGAGTGTGTGATGGGACAGTGTAGGGGGAGCTTCACTCTGTATCTAACCCATACTGTCCTTCAGCTTAGACTGTGAGATGGGACATTGCAGAGAATGAATTTCATTTTGTGCTTGGAAATGTGTAACAATCAAGCAGATCTCCCCATTCCCTGACTGTAATTCATGAGCTTTTCATTGCAGATTCCAGTATGTATGCACACTTCCTGTTTAATGCTTTTGATACTGACCATAATGGCTCCGTCAGCTTTGAGGTAAGAGAACTCTCCTTGGATCTGATGCAATGCAGGTTACGTGATAGTCAAATATTTTTAAAATTGTAACTTACAGGAATCTTTTTATGTATTGCACTGTACTGCCACAAAACAACAAATATCAGGGCATTTGTCAGTGATAATAACCCTGATTCTGAATCCCATTGCCCCATCCTATGTCTATGAGAAGGTTGTGGGAGCACGGAAGAACATCGGGAAATCTCCAGGAAGGCCCTCTTCGTTACTGCTACTGCTGCTGTGAGGTCCGGGACTCTGCTGAGAAGAACAGGGCCCCAGTCCTCGGGGTCGCGTTGCCGGTGGCTGTTGGCAAGGCCGTCTTAATATGCTCGGCAGAGGATTGTGCTCGGAGAAGCTGTGCCGGAGGGGATGGTCGGAGGCTCGGAGGTTCAACGGACTCGGAGTCCGCTGCGGTCAGGTCGCTTTCGGTGTGTGCCACGTCTGCAAGGCTGGGTTCGACGGAGCTTTCATTGTGTGCTGCGTCTGTGAGGCTGAGTCGGGCGGCACCGTGGAAGTCCATAGCGGGGGTATTCCCTTCTGCCGCCGGTGTGGGATGGCGAGTCTATCGGGACCCTGAGGACTTGTGGAAACTGTGTGGTGGTCTCTTTCGAACTTACAGTCTTTTAACATCTTTGGACTATTTTTACTGTGCCCATGGTCTGTTTTTTATCAATTACGCTATTGTTTGGACTGTTGTAACTATGTGGTTTTGTGCAGGTCTTGTTTTGTCTGGTGGATTTGGAGCTCCTTTCCAGGGAACGCGCTAAGACGGTAGCGCGATATTAATACGCAGCAGCCTCTCCGGACTCTGGATTGGGGATTGCCAAACATTATGTGGATTTTCTGGTGTAGTTTGTTTTGTCATGTGCTTTTGTGATATCATTCTGAAGGAACGTTGTCTCATTTTTTTTAACTGCATTGCATTTGTGGTTTCTAAATGACAATAAACTGAAACTGAACTGAACAGGCAGTGAGTTCCAGATCATAAATGCTCCCTGTCTCCACAAGGACTATAACAGAACATAGAACATACAACAGTACAGCATGGGATCAAGCCCTCAGTCTCCAATGTTGTGTTGAACCAATGAAATTAGTAATCAAATAGCAAACTAAACTAATCCCTTCTGCCTACACCATGTTCATATCCCTCCATTCTCTTCACATTCATGTCTATCTGAACGTCTCTGGAAAGCCCCTGATGCACATGCCTCTACCACCACCTCTGGCAACGCATTCCAGGCATCCACTCTGTAAAAAAAACTTGCCCCTCATATCTCCTTTGAGCTTAGCCCCTTCTTGCCTTAAATGCAGGCCCTCTGCTATTAGACATTTCGACCCTGGGTGACAGATACCGTCTGTCTACTCAATCTATGCCTCTCATTATCTTATAAACCTCGA